>NC_058030.1:17152043-17268602 GCF_019176455.1 Solea senegalensis
AAGTATGTCCCCCACCCATTTCATAAAATATAACGGTTAAATAATTACAAATGATACACAGAATTACTCAACAAAAAGATTTATTAAATAACACTTGGTGTCTGACTTTTTAATCTGCATTTTGATTGTTTCTTTGTTTATATTTAAATAGAAATAATGAATGAGCTAAATATGAAATACATGTAATACAATACAAAAGTAATCAAAATGCTTGTCAAGTAAACTTTATGATGAAAAAATAAAGTTTAAATAACTTTTTAGGGGCAGGATTTATGATGTAAACTCAAATAAATAACAACAGAACAATTAGCTAAATAATAATTGGCCAATGCGATGATTATTATTAATAAAATTGCTTTGCCATATTCTATCCTAGACCCATGACTAACTTATCTGTTATGCATTTGTTTATCTCACTAATCTGTAGACACACCAACAGAAATATTATGCTTGTGCAAATTTACAAAAACGGATGTCAAATCTCTTAATTGCATTCACTGTCTCTTCCCCTTTTACTCATTCACTTGCAGCATGAAGGCTATGGCTTCAATTTTAATCGCATTCCTCTTAGCGAACTAAGCAGCTAAGCGTCGCTCCATCTGTCAGCCCCCCAGAGCTACAACCTTATAACCCTCGTCAGCTATCTACAACTCCTAAGACTCTATAGAAATAAACCCTGCATGCTTGTCTTTGATCTGCATTAGCTCGTGTCATTGTAGTCTAGTCTCACACAACATTCAGCCGTCGACGTGCTCTGGTTTGTTGACTAAACTCGGTATTCACGTTTGTATTTTTTTTTTTTAGCTTACATGTGTCAAGAGACATGAGTTCTCTATAGCATATCTGTAGCTTTGAAACTGATATGGAGGTGGGCTGATGTTAAATAAAGGGTTCCGGTGCCCATGGGTATTACATAAGAAGGCACGGAATAATTAGAGATAAAAACGATCATAGTGGTGGTTAGGAAACAGGAAACTGTAAAGAAAAGATAGTGGTCCATTTAATCTTTAAAATGAGATTATCAGTGATGTTTACAAAGGCTGACTGCATCATCATTGTTCAAAACAACCCTGCAGTCCACTCTCTCTCATTAGGATAACTAGAAGCACAGTGTCATGTTGATATTAAGATGTTTTATGGGACAAACATACAGTAGCGTGGACCGCTACTGTAGCTGAACTGTGACTATGCTAATTTAATGTAGAATTTAAAAATTGTATTTAAATGCCCTTTACTGCTGTAAAGACAATTACTGTCCTGTTACCATGAGGTGCGATGTTCATCCCTGCAAGAGAGATACTTAACAATGCGCAGTGGAGCCATAAAAAGCCATTTGTTGGTTCTCCTTTTATAGATTCAGTGCTTAAACATGCTGTAAGAGGTCGGTTGTACAATAAGAAGAATAACCATGCATTTAAAAACACACACATAATCACCTCTTGATATAGTTTCAAAGCTGTTTTCAATAGTTTTTTTTTTTTTGTAAGCTGATTAAATATCGTCAGTCTGTTTCTTTTCTTTCCCGTGAATGTTTTTTGTCACTGTCTCCTAAACACTGTCTCTTTTTCCTCATCCTCCCCCAGAGGTTCACTGAGCTGGTGATGTCTCCTCCTTCAGTCCAAGGCCTGACACCAAGGTCAGTAGAGCAGTCTAGGAAAATTGAGTGTCCTTGTATAAATTAATAAATAATACGCTTACTCCGTTTGACTTTCACTTCTTCCTACGCCAAAAATGATTTCTTATTGATCAGCGCAGCCTGATTTCCACCACTCCACCAGTGGGAATATTTTTTCTTTAGGTGCATCAAGTGCATTGGGCCTCATGAATAATGAAAGGAAATGTCATCTTTTTTTCATCGGTTTAATGGATCAGGTACGAGCTGTGGTCTCTGAACTGGCTCCAAAAAAGACCAAAGTACCCATACACATGCAGGCTCTCTTGTCACAGCACACACACTAGTTTTACTCATGAAGCTCATTCGTTTTCCGGAGAGGAGTGTCCAGAGCAAACCAAATATTTATTTGTGGCTAAACAACATATCACCACAGTAATAGCCCAGTGCAAATAAAATATCTGATCTATAAATGAATGTTTGTACTGAAAAAGATCCTGTAGATGTCAGTGTTGTCGCTGCTTTTGAAGAAGACTTTCTGAAAGATGTTCTGTATTTCAAAGTGACCTTTGGTGTGATGGTCACAAAAAGCTACCATCTGTAAATGAATGCAGATGATTCTTTTGTTTGTGTTTCAGGCAGGGTCTTGGATCCAGCTACCTGCCACCAGGCGAAGCAGCATGCCTCGGCGATCCGTTCCAGCCGGACAGCCTGTACTCCAGCAGGAGCCTTTACGCCGATGAGCTGCCGTCATCGACAAGACCGAGACCAGTCGGGGGAACCGCAGGTACATGTGGAAACTGCATTCATTTCGCTTTAAATTGCAAATGAAAATCAAAAACACACAGTTCCAACAATAGCACTTAATGCAGTGTTTGTCCATGGACAGTTTATGTTAGATCTCTTCTGGATGTGGGTCGCAGAATTGCTCCACACATTCATCCCATAAACCTGTCAAACTAAAAGAGTCTTGTTTTAAATTATTAAAGGCGCTGGCTTGAAGCTTCTGTAATAAAGTTATAACAAGACTAATAGAAATGGATTCTAGCATTTAGCGCAGAGTGCAGCACGCAGACGGAATGATTTTCACACTGTAATGATTGCATCTAAGTACATTAGAGGGGCTGCTGAGGATAACTTGTCAGATACTGTAGCCCTGATAGGATATGTGTTTGTGTGTGTGTGTGTGTGTGTAGGTGCCCAGTTCCATCATCTTACACAGGTGGGATTGTCCAGTCGGATGAATGGTTACCCAGCGGGGGGGCGGCCTGCTCCAGGCCAGAATGGAGGCATTGGCTGGAACCACTACCATGATGACAACTTCTCTAGAGCAGAGGCTGAAAAAGAGGCAGTGAGTACAGCATAGATTTATTCATTAAAAAAAAAATAAAAAAAAAATAGTTTATACTTTTGTGCTGTCCTGGTTCTTTACCACTTGGTTCCTTCTGCCTTAGTCACTTTCTCCTCCATTTTTCTCATTTTCCCTCTCCTCCTTCCCTTTTATTCTTCTCTTTACTGCCTCAGTTCCGGGACTGTCCTGACTACTCATCCTCACATATCTTCCAGATGCCTAGAAGTGGTATCAGGGAGCCTACAGCACCCCCTGCCCACCTCGATCCCCCAGTGGGGGGATACATGTCAGCCCCACCGCCTCTGGAAATATCTCCTCCTACTCCCTCTTCTGCCTCCCTGATCAAGGCCATCAGGGAGGAACTGTTGCGTCTCTCCCAGAAACAGGCAGCTATGCCCAGCTATCACAGCTGAAGTCCCGGGCTCCACTCTGTAGCTCCAAACAGTCAATGTCACTGTCCCTGCCTGCGTGCTTTGCCTATTGTGACAATGCTTCCCATGGAAGTCTCTGAAGGTGTACAGCAGAGAGGTCGTCCTGCTAAACTGAGGTAAAGAAAGTGGCTCGTTGACATTTCTACGTGAGGCCTCCTCACGACAAAACACTGAATCTTGATACCGCTCGACACAGGACTGGGATCAGCTGCAGCTGTGTGTGTGAAATGAGAAAGACAGTGTTGTAAAATGAAGAACAGTATTCCATATTCTTGACCTTTTAGGATGTGATGAAAGGACATGTCTTTGTTGCTTCACCGTGGAAGGATCACACCAAGCTCTGTCTGTTGTAGATCCACATGTTCTCTTCTTTTTTCTTTTTTTTTTTTATGCATTTCTTCAGACTCAGTATTCTGTGTCATGGTTTCCCTCCCGTGCTGCCTTCACTTAACAGATGTACCACATGTAAAAAACAAACAAACTTTGTGTTGGTTTACGTACCATATGTGTTGTTTTGGCCCTTAACCTCTTTCTAACCATCAGGTGCTACTTCATGTTTTCTGCCGTGATGAGCCATGCCATGCCTTGACAACGACCCAGACTACTGTACGAGCCTAGAGTGAGGTCAAAGTTCACAGTCAGTGAGTCAGTTCAGAAAGTAGGTACAATGGGGAATCTGCTAATATATCTGTCCTAAACCTGATCCTTTTCGTTCCTTACTTACTTACTGCAGTAGCACAGTTAACCAGAGTTAATGTTTTAGGACCTTGTGGCCTATAGTTTTTTTTTTTTCATGTTGAAGTCCTGTGTTGTACCTTGTTTTTATTTATGTTCAGTAGCTAACGGACAGCTAGACAAACACACGTGATGTGTTACAAGTATTTGATAAGGATGGGCATTTCCAGCAAAATTGCTATTGGAAAAATGAAGTCAGGCAGTCAGAAATTAATCATCTCTCCTTGTAACAGTTAATTATATGTGAGCCGTATAGTGCAAAAAGATTCAAGTTGTCTATTCTACGCCTTGACTCTTTCAGATCCAGCAGCATGTGCTTTCATCAAACTAACATCACCGCGGTGTTTATAAGGGTGGAGGAAAAAAGCGTTGTTTCAGACATAATGTAGTCAACTCTAAGAAAACCAAAATCAACAACCTCCAGAGCATGAGAGCGAGTGAAATTAATGCAGGGTCAACATGGTGGGTGGAGCTAAAATGTAGAGCAGCTAACGAAATGCATTCAGAGACTCTGGTAAATGTCGGGTTCATAGTGTGTTGAACCTTTAGCAGTGACTTGTGTTCGAGAAACCCCTGAAATTGAATCACATCTGGAAAGACACATTGGGCAGCCCATGTAAAAGAGGAAAGGATTTGGGCTTGTAACCGGAGGGTCACGTGTTCAAATCCTGGGACTTGTCAAGGGCTGGGGTGCCTCTGAACAAGGCACATGATCAGTGAGTAGAGAGAAAAAAAAAAAGATTCTAACATTCATTCCCACACTAAATGCTTGCTGCTGCTGCCACCTGGTGGTAATAGATACACCCCAAATTAGGTTGTTATTGCAGATTTTCAGTTTTGTATGTTTTTATAATATACTCGAGAATAGTCTCATTAACTGATCGACTTTTTATAACCCAGCAAATAATCAAATATTCATGCCCATCCCTAATATTAAAGAAATATTAACAGTATGTGCTTGACACTTATGTACAGTTAGGACTGTATGTATACACAGTATTTGGTAGTACTTGATGCACTGTATGCGGACTACTTGGTATAGCTCAGGTCTCTCAAAAAAAAGAGATTGCAAATGGACAAATCAGTAAAAAGAAAAAGACAGACGGATAATGTTAATGGAGAGGAGTCATTCTGTTTTCACATGATCCTGTATTGATGATTTTCTGAAATTACCAACTGTATTTCATGCAGTATTTAATGTTTACTTTGCCTTTTTCTTCGACAGCACAGGAAGCAGAAAGCTGTACTGTATTTGTTGTCTCCGATGGTTTACGTCAACAAGTTGCGTTTATGTTCTTTTTCAATGTTATTTGGATTTACCTTCTTTGCCTCAGTTGATTTATTAACTTTAAATGTCTCTCTCAATCTCCGTTACCTTTTTTTCTCTCCTGATATTTTGTGGCATTTTTGGGGCCTGAAGTTATATTTTGTCCAGATGAAATAAAACAGAAACCTATTGACTTTAAAGGCAGCGCCTGGAAATATGTCTTTGGACTGTGTTACCAGTGCTATGTGGTGGCTCATGAAGTTGCTTTTCACATTTTCATGTGCCTGTTAGAATCTCCTGAACAGATTCAGTGCATTAAGGTTGTAATTACAGCCTAAAAGACAACAGTCATTAAAAATGAAGAAACATCCAGGTCACAGTAACCCAGAAAATAGTATTGTTATTAATCTTTGCTTTAGGAGGAGTTGAGTTAGATTCTAGTGGCCCCCTCTCACCTCATTGTTCATGTTTTGTAACCATTCTCACACTGTATGCCTCCACCTACTGGCTCTGTACTGTAACAACAGCCCATCTAATTGTTTTCATCCTCACATGCTTTTTATTGTACTGTTTCATTGTTTTGGTTTTTCTCTTTTTTCTCTTTATCATACTTTATGAAACGGATCTGTTGGCTGGCCCAACGTTACATTTGATCGATGCTGCATGTTCAGTTGTTTGTTTGTTTTTTATCTTTTGTTTGTTTGTGCGCATGCTGTTCTACATTTTGGTGAAATACAAAAGGAAAACAATCACTTGGCGTGTCTTTGAATTTGAAGTAGTTTCCATAGTGATCATAATCATGTCCGACACATGTCGCCTCATGCCGTCCATCCGTAATAAAAAAAAAGTTTGTTTGCAGGTGATTGTACTTGCGACAAATCACCACAAGGTGGCAGCACAGAGTGAGATCTGCTTTACTCCTTAGTTGCAGATGATGTAACCAGTTCCCAAAGATGTTTTGTGAGTTTGGGTCTTTGAAAATGAGCTTGTTCTGTGTGATCCTCTCTTGAACATGCTGGTAGTGAAAGAGAAAATGTATGGTTGTGCAACTCTGACAGCTGAGGTTGTGAAACACAAAGAGTTATTGAAACCAAGAAAACATAATCAACAGTTTTGTACAGTTTCCAGAAACAAGGCAGTCATTTTACCCCACACTATGAATGAAATGCTATCAAATGCTGGTGCTGGCTTGTGGGTTTACTTATCTCCTTGTGTGAAAGGACAATGTCATGCTCACGTACAGACTTCTGTCTCATCCCATCAGATGCTTCCCATCACAGTAACTAAAGCCACTGGAGGTCACTCTTCACTCTCCAGAGTGGCCTGTGCACAAGTCAGCAAGTATTTAATGGTTCACACTCTGCAGTAGACACTTCACTGTTCTTAGAGCAGGTGCAATGTGGAGAAAACCCACACGCAGGTATCACACTTTCTGTCTCTCTCTGGGTCTGATCTGCTGTCACTCCTAAGCTATTTAACGCTGGCTTCTTCTATGTTTGACTCCAGCACGGGAGATTAAAGTGCTCCAGTCAAGCAAATCAATTCAGAATCCCACAGCTGATCTTTAACTTTAAAAGAAATGGATTGATCCCACTACGCAGAGTTTTGTCATGCCTGTATTTAGTTTCACTTGTGTCTTATCTCGTTCTCCTTTGCAAAGCTTAAGAGTGTGCCATCCTGTCTGGCTACCTCTGACCCTCCTTGTGGGGTCAAAACCCACCAACCCCCCCCCCTTTCCCTTTCTCCACAGTAATCCTCTCTCTGAGATGTCCCGTCCCGGCGCTGAGTCCAACCACAGCCCAGTGGAGAACAAGAACAGGGAGAGCACACACCCGCGAGTTAATCTGGATCATGACGGTAATTACTGCCTGGGTGTCCAGTCTATACGAGCAGTTGAGAAGGGGAGCGACTGTCCACTCAGGGAGGAGTCAAGCAGGCTGTTCTTTCTCTACCCACTGACCTTGGAGAAAACTGTGAGGACGGGAGGGGAGGGAGGAGAGAAACCCAGAGGGAGGCAGAGCAGATCCAGGCATTAGCTTACTACTGACAGAGTTCCAGTACTGCAGAACCCCCCCACCCCACCCCACCCCACCCCACTTCTCTCTCTTTAGCCACTCTCTCACTTTTTAGCCTGCTGGTGAAAGACAAGAAAGGGGAGCAGGGAGGAGGAGGACAAGTGTGAAACAGATCCTTTCCACAGATGACAAAAGAGGATATTTGTTTGCCTTCTCTCTAATCCCAGCACAGGATTCAGAGGCACTTGTGAGTAGACTGCTCTCAACTCTGACGGCCATGTGTGTCGTGCTGTGTGGGTGTGAGTGTGTTGCGTGTGTGACGGCGAGTGTCACAGCTCAGGAATGCATGGATGCAGTAAGAGCAGTTTCTCAACATTAGAAGCGCAGACAGACTGTCTTTCCTTTTTTCTTATGTTGGTAACCATGGTATTGTGTTTGTTTTCTCATGTGTGGAAGACTGTATTTGTGTGTTGTCTGTATCAAATCTGTGTCTATTTACCACTGCACATATATGTTTTTTCCTGTTCTGTCAGAAGCAGACACTGTCATGGTGCGATGATGATGATGAAGTATCTTGGATGGCGCGTGTCCATTGCGGCTGTAAACATTGTTGTTGTTGTTGTGGTGTTTCTATGGGTCGACGTGGTCCTCGCCCTTCTTGTTTACCAGCTTGTGTTTTTTTTAAATTATGCAACACTCTGCATGCGGCTGCTGCTGCTGCTGCTGCCAAACTGCATTAGAGTGTCAGCCTGTGGCTCAATGGCAGCAGGATTGCTTGGCAAACGGAGACACTGCAGCAGCTCGGGCATCTCCCGCAGCATCAAGCGTAAGGTCAACTGGCACGGCTGTGGCCCGAGGGATGTCACTGTTTTCACTCTCACTCTCACTTGTTGTGTGTCGAGATTGTGATGGAGCAGTTCTGGCCTCACAGCTCCTGCCTCATCATCCTCAGCACTCTCCTCCTCCTCCTCCTCGTGCATGGCTGTCTTTCCTCCGTAACTGGGTCACGTCTTCCAGTGTTTCCTGACACGGCAACACTTAAAAGACATTTATTTCCACGTTTGATGTGGAGAAACGTCTGTGAACGCCATGTGCAGGCACATCTGTTGTAATAGAGAGAGGAGGCACGGACCTCCAGCAGAGTCTGTTTTCATAAGAGATGAATAAGCAGCTGTGGGAAATGTAGGTGAAGGGTAGAGAAGGGTAAAGAAACGTTTTCTTCCCTTTTTGCCCGTGGCTACAGCCGCTCTACTTCCTGCTGCACGACACAGAGAGAGCAAACTAAAAGTAACTGCTCTCATTTTAACACTTGTTCTGTGACAAGTCAGGTAGCGTTCGCCGTCATCAAGGTCACGGCGCAGCCTGACCTCCCCGCTCTCTCTCCCCACCGGGCCACACTGTATCAGAAGACACAGATTGAGATTGTGTGCCACGCCGTGCTGAGTGGGAGGCAGCGCTCATGTGATGTTCAAGGGGGAGGTGAATAGCTGTCATTCATGAGAGGCTGCCCGTTTGCTCGGCAGCTGCCCCCAGCCCTCCCCCCCCCGCCCCTGACTCGAGACACCGATGCTGGTGGTCAGCTGCTGCTGCTGCTGCTGCTGCTGCTGCTGTTGCTGCACTTGTGCCACAGCCAAACTGTTGTCCCCCGTCAACAAAGGCTGACTCATTCAACATACATTATGCTAAATATGTGGAGCAACAAAGGGGGGAAAAAAAACCTTCACTTTAAGGCCCTGTGTGTGTGTGAGTTAGTGACACTCATGGTGATGACACTGCAGATTGGACACAGAGGACTCCTCCGCTCACCCCTCCCTTTCCAGAATGCGTCAGGGAACTGTGGTGGCCTTTACATCCTAGAATAGATGTCGTTATTCTTCATTTGTGTGGTAAGCTTCCACTTAAAAATGCAACCATGTGGCCGTTTTTTTCCTTTCCGGCTGCTGTAGAAACATAAAGCAAGGCTATTGTCTATAATATACATAAGAAATGCTACTTTTATTTTAAAGCGATAATACACTTGTTAAAACAGACCTGTGGATTATACATTCAATTTCTGCCAATAAACTCTCCTAAATGTTACACACTAGACCTTTAACGATGAAAACTTTGACAGGATTGTATATCTGATTAGCTGCTTTGTTGTTATTATGAATAACAGTAATACACTTAATTTACAAGTTACCAAGTGTTATACATGACATCTAGAAATCACAACATAAAATGAAACTGAATACACATTGAAAAATAATAATAATTTAGGTCGTGACATGTGCAGTAGTGACATGTGAAAGCCTTCCAGCACACGGCAGCAGATCCTCAGACCGCATTAGTCCAGAAACTGTATCCCTCTGCACTGCAGACCACAGCCTGTGGTGATTTACAGGAGAGTCCGTATCAGCAGCAGCAGCAGAATGCAGCTCTGGCAGGACCAGCCATTGCGCAGGTGAAGAGAGGGGACTCCTGCAGGATCCACACTGTCTGAAACCACTGCAAACCTAACACAGAATATGTGTTGATATGATGTTGGAGGGAGTGAGAGCTGGAGTCACAACACAGGGGTGAAACAAAGGGAGGCAAAATCGTTTTTTATGGACGTACACGAACATGTCAAGTTTGGGGCTTGAAGAGTTTCAGACATGGTGTCTTCGTCGTGAAGACTCCAGACTATGATCAGCAGATAATCCTGTTAAGATGTGATTTCTCTAATGGCTTTGTTTTGGTCAACAGATGGACACTGCAGGGTCTGACCAATCTGATCTCATCTGATCTCCAGTGAGAGCAGAATGAACTGGGTGTAATTAGTTACTTCAGTTAAAGATTGTTTCCCTTTGGGCTGTTTTGTGGGAGTAAATGACGTCTCTTTCTGACGGTGTCCGACGCTGCAGCTGCGGTCACTTCATCTGTTCCACGACGGCGTGAACATTTGGTTCTGATCTGATGTAGATCATCTTAGGTCTGTGTGTGTGCTGTTTTTATTCTCTTCCTAAGAGTTGCAGTTCAGCTGCAGACATCAGCAAAGACGGGGTGTGCTGTGTTTCTGCTGAGTGAAGACGAGTTCTAAAGGGAGGGGAACAGAGGAGAACAAAAAATGTGATTTTAGGTTTGAAACAAAAAGAAAAGAGGGGAGACCAGATTATTTCCTCTAGTATCTGGCAACTCCAAAAGTCGTTGAGGGTGTCGGTTGCCAGATTTGCGGTCGAGTTGAATGAATTTAGCAGTCGCCGAACATTGTTCGTGTTCAAGTTACATGAATCTTAAAATGATGAATTGTGTAAAGAAATATTATGACAAAACAACGACCCAGATTGTCCGAGTATTTTAGTTCTGGTGTTTGTGTACGCAGTAATCGACAGTAATGAATGAAACTCTGTCCATGAACTCATCAGCAGAGCACTGTTGTTTTCATTGCTTACTTCCATTAAACACTTGAATGCAGTGTTTCTCAATCATCAGCATCTAAAACATGCAGGGCAGCTGGTCCATGAGGAAACACTGATCTAATGAATGTTTAGTCTTTGGAGAAAATAGCAATTGTTAAGGATTTGTTGAAGGAAAACAAGTCTAAAAATAAGGACAAATAACAAACCTTCATTAAGAGCTGTGATCACATTAAAAACCCGCTGCGTGCTACTCATGACACATTATCCAATAAGAACGGCACCCATGATTGACTTCATACAGAGTCTTGTGCGGGACAATCAGTGAACAAACTCAACAAAGAAGAAGAAATGTACTGAGGCAGATGTCTGTTGTCTTTGTCTTGTCGCAGTTGTCTGATGAGACAGAGATTAGAATGTAAAAGCAAATCAACATAAACACACTTTTCCTCAGCTCTGGAAATCATTTTAATGTCATTCCGTTCATTGTTTTGGTTTAACAGGCTCCAACTGACCTGTTAAAGTGTCAACAGTCAGCTGCTTCCAGTAACTTTTTTGTTTTATCCTTATTTATTTTATTTAAGCCGTAAATAAAGTCCCATTGAAGTTCAAAAACACAGGTTACAAACAACAGTTTAGGGATTCCAAAACAATTTAGTGAAGTGCAGCCGTTGAGATCACAGTCACAATTTAAGTGGATTCTCGTTGTCTAACATTTAAGATGGAACAAAAAGTTAAGAGTGTGATGAGTTCAGGTATTTTTAGTTGGGTTTGTGGGGGCAGCAAAACTTAATGCTTGTTTCCGAACTCTGGGAACAATGAAATAATAAATGCCACAAGAACGGAATGCGTAATAGACTATTAGTTCCCTGTAACAGAGAGTATAAATAAGACCAAACCAATCCAAGAAGAGCCTTATTAATCAGTGTCATCCACTGAGAATACCTTTGTATACTGAAAGAAGGTCACAGTGATGAGTGAGGCGACTACAGCCTTACAGTAAACCTTACATTCTTCACGTTTTGGTGAAGCAGAACAATAAAGTTTTGCTATCACTGACCCAGCACCGGATAACAGACAGACAAAGGTAACTAACTAGTGATGATAGTGAGGTATTTCGCAGCTGGGGAGCCAAATGTTTGCCAGTGTGAGTGTATGAGTGTGTGTGACTGGACTACACTCCGTAGGATCGCAGGTGAACATGCACGTGTGTGCGAATTAGGCCAGAGAGGCAGAAAACAGGATATGGCCTCAGTGAAGTGAGCAGAGCTGCTCAAAAAGCTGCGCGGGCATGAGGTCAGACGCGGGGTCAGCCGTCCGTAAATAGATACAACACACATTCAGACGTATGATTCATGTCCACACACACACACACATGCACAAAGAGGAGGCTGCCCCTCCTCTCTGGACTTGGTGTTTTGGACAGCTGTCCTCCCTGGTTCTTCTTCCCAATCCCACCCCCAAGAGTCACCCAGCAGTGAAACTATCTCAGTCGGGCTTGTACTAAAGTGATTTTACTTCATTTTAGCGCAGACTTTATTGCAATATTGTGAAAGAAAGGTCTTGAGGTTGTAAACATTTGTGTTGGAGTCGTTTTCCTGGCTGGAATTTGTTTACCTCACGTTATAAATTCAGTAGTTTGAGGGTGATGTTGTTGTTGTTAAGTGTCTTCTCTTTTTAGTTGATATCTATAATGTCTAGGTCACCACAGTCTGGCAGTGTCTACACCTTCTCCTTTCTCATATTTTGACATATTATCGCAATTTAAAAAATCTCCATTTTCACTATGCTATATCTGCTGAACACAAAGGACCATGGACACACAGAGGATAAAGTCTATGTAAATAATAACCCTAAATAATACACAAACTTGTTAACTCACTGAAACATTACATGGTTAATATGGAACATGTAAACATGATCAGCAGGTGCTCCTGTCAACTCATTAACACTGAAGCACCGTGATGTTCAACGCAAAAAAACTAAAGGTCCAGTATGTAACATTTCGGGGCAATAATGGCGGAAATGGAATGCACAACCTGCAGTGTGGAGTATATCACGGCGATAACATACATCTATGAAAACAAAGGGCATCATCCCCGACGAGCACGACAGCACACTCAGTGAGGCCTGCGGGTCCGGTGGTTGACAACGTGGCGACGAGGCCTTGGAACTCGTCTGTGTCCACGTCTGTGGTGCAGCTTTGTCGCTGGTACAGAGTGAAGAGTGAGCGCTGCGAGATTTCCTCCCAGTGCAGCGAGTGCTTGGAGGGAACAGGAAATCCCACATTCAGAGAGTCTCGCCAGCTTTAACCGCATTCCCTTTGGAGAGGTGTTCCCTGACTTTTGAGGAAGGTTTGAGTTATCTCAGGAACAGGTCAGCTGAGTTTAATTTAATTTCTTGTAAATAGTTTGCTCCCATTCTAATTGTAATTGTCTAATTCTGTATTTTTGCGTCCTGAACATTGAATCCTATTAAATAGAATATGAAAAAAAAAAGCTAAAAAATCTAACTTAAAATGAGGGATAAAAATACACTATGACCCTTTATAACCCTGCCCGACAGCTGCAAAAAATCTCACACAACTACTGTGTACTACCCACAAGTATATTTATATAAAAGTGTAATGACTTAAAAATCAGAATGGTTTAGTTTCCATAGACGTTTATGTATGTACAGTACATATTTTAGACAAGGCCTTACAGCAGCCAAAACAAAACTAATCTGCTCCAGCGTTCATTCATTTACAGTGAAAACAAAGAAGAATGTCATCCTTTTTGGTAGGTCAAGGCCACCGTAGTTTGCTGATACTCTTGGAAAGGGAGCGATGAGTGCATCAGTCAGACTTACTCACAATTGGATATCCCCAATTCTTAGACACAAGATCTTTGAACGCTCCATACGCTATCACTTCTATTTCAGGAGACTCGCTTTTCCAAGAATGAGGAAAAATCCTATTGCTTTCGCATATTTATCTCTAATCACCAGTTCCCATGTTGACACAATGGATTGTTGCATGCAGAAGCTTGGCAGGAGACACGGCTGTTGTGTAAATGTAAAACTGAGTTAAAGACAGCTCTGGTGAAGATTCCAGCGGTGCGCTCATGCAGGTCTGATAGTCCGAGCCGAGCATGAGCAACAGAAGGGATCGTGCGGAGAATAATGTCCTTGTTATTCTCATCATTCACGTCGAGCGCCGAGCCACAACCTGCCACATGGATTGTGAGAACCTTTTACCCCCCGGATGCGTCCTGCGTGACGCCAGAGTCGAGTGTGGTTGGGTCCTCGTGGTGTGGGTTGTTTTTTTTTCTCTGCCCTCAGCAAGAGGAGAATGAGTTCATTCCAGGTTACAGCACGACAGTCAGCAGAGGTAGCAGTGGAGTTACTAGTGTTTGCTCGACCCGCGTCACTGTCTTTGTTGCCTGGGATACTGCTGAAGGTCACAAGAGGAGAAGACATGGTCGCAAAATAGCAGCCAGCGCACATAACACAGGTAGAGCTGAGGATTTACTGAACATTCCCGAACCATACTTGGTTCGATACCAATTTCATATCGGTTTTAAGAGACAGAGAGTCAAACAAATGTTATTTTAAATACGTTTCATACAAAATCTGGTGTCGCATGCAGTTAATTGTAAATAACTGCCAGCTATTGAAAGTTATTCTGGAAAATAAAAAAAATTCCTGGCCCTTTTATGGATAAAATAAGTAAGAACACGTCCAGACTGACACTTTGAGGCTTAGGTGTCAAAGGATTAACATAAAAATGACGTGATATGACGTTTCACGTGTCGTCTTCTTAGATCTTCTTGACACGCCTTCATCCGTTCTCCTCTCCTTTGGCTACAGAAACTTGGTTTCTGGCCGTCAATGAAACGCGATGCCGCGTGCTTATTGTTTCACTGATGAAATGAACTCCTCAGGCAGTGAAATTTGACAGCACATTATGGACACACTTTGTTGGGGGTCAGGCAATGAGAGCCGTGCGTCCACAGCTCCTGTGACGAGCTGCTGACAGAGGCCGCTGTGTGAAAAGGCCACAGTTAACTGTGGTAACCCCTTAAATCACACCACAGTAACGCTGACTGGAGGATTTACAGTTCCACATGTCGCTGCTCCACACCCTCACCGGATGAGAAAATGATGGGATGCTTGCTGCGTCTGAAATGAATGTTGTGCCTTTGGGTGGCGTCCAGCTTGTATACAAGATGCTCGCACTGTAATTATGTTCCCATGCGTGCATGGTAGGTGAGGTGTGAGAACTTTTTGCTCAGTGGAAAACTGTTGATGTTTCAGAATGTCAGTGTCTCAGTCTCTCAAATTCAGTAATCGTTGAAATGACTCAGTGGAATCGGTCCTCGTTCCAGAGGATTGTGTTTTTAAGAGGTGATAATTGCAACCTTTTCTTTCCTCTCTTAATAATAAACTGTATGAGATGATGATGATGATGATGATGGGGGGGATGAGGAAGACAAAGACATGAGGTCACAGATCAGACCTGATGAAACCTGCAAACTGAAAATGATCACGGTTGAGGGGTTGTAACAGATGGACATTATACTGCGACCTACTAAACTGCTGATTTCCTGAAGGAAAAAGATTAGAATGCACTCATTTGTCTTAATTTAGCTTATTTGCATATGATGTCAAATTGTGCTCAATTTTAATAAATGCCTTTTACTTACAGGGCCAGTGTTTAAGAATAAGCACCATTACATGAAATTGAATTTGTCACTTCAAATCCCTCAAAGGAAGATAAGAGTCAGTATACAGTATGTATATATGTACATATATATATACATATGAATGTCAGTATACATTTATATATTTATATATAGTATATATTTTTATATATTTATGTATATATATATATATATATATATATATATATATATATATATATATATATATATATATATATATATATATATACATATACATATATAACTATAAATATATGTTATAAACAATTCATTTGTATGAGACCATTTTTTAGCATATTTAAATGCGGATTACCTGGGAAATTATCCTCATCTTCCATATTCATACGACTTGACTTGTAATTTGGTTGATTCTTGCATGAATGACTTCGGACTTGATTGAGACTTGAAGGTTAAGACTTGTGAGTTGCATATTTTCAACTATAGTAAAATGTGGCTCTTCTTGGGTCATTTACTACAAACTCAAGCCTGTTGGCTATGCGAGACTGAGGCAGCCGTGTAAACTCACAGTGGTCTTCTGCTATTATTTGTCGCCCATTCAGTTCAAACGCTTGTGCGAGGTGGCCGCTCTGTCTGTTCCTGTGTGCGAAAAACCACATCCCAGTGCTACATACCACTTGTAGACCCTCTAACCCTGAAACCATGGTGAATGTGTCAGGGACACATGTTGTGAACATCATCGCAGCCAAACGCAGCAAACTGTAAAATGAAAAACAGATCGAAAAAGAAAATGCAGCCTTTCCATTACAGAAAACACGAGGAGGGGGGGAATGACATCAGAGTCCAGCTATTCCGCTGATCCCAAGGCTGAGGCACGACCTCACTTGATGAGGCCTTGTATGGCGTTGTGTCATATCCGCTTTTCTTCTTGTCCTGATGAGGCCCTGCAGACTTGGCTCCTCATGAGGCTCAGAGGTATGAAATAATGCTTTGATCGGAGGAGACTCTGGCCCATTTGGGCTGCTTCAGCGTGTCTGGATAGAACTTAACCCTGAGTAATATGAAACTAGCACATTTGTCGGGTGAAAACGCCCATGAGAAACCCCATCTCTCATGGACATGATACATACCCATGTCAAGTTCTGTTTTTCTTTCCACTTGCAATCAAACTGACCTTTACATTATTAGTGATACAGTGGAGTCGAGAAGATGGTTGCCATCGCTTCTCATTTCACCCTCACATTCGCGTTAGGACGCCGTCCCCCTGTTATTTGTGAAATTGTGCCTGGAAGCGGAATGTTTTCCAGATGGCGGCGTAATAACACACAAGAAGAGTTTAATCCAAAATGTTAACTGTTGGCTAAACTGAGACAGATCTCATTTGAAACGTACAATGACTTCTCTTCTGCAACAGTCGCTGGCATCAGCATGAAGCGAATTATGACGCATGATTACGGCGACTACACCGATGAGTCATCTTGAAATATGGTCGTTGAATTGTATTTAAGCTCTCCAGCTAATTCATGTGTAACACAAGTAAAGAGAAAAGTAGTGACAAAAGCTGCAGCGTGTAACTTTTTGTGATTTTTGTTAGTAAGGATGCAACTATCAGGGGCCACACAGTTAGTGTAGTGGACGGCATTCTTGCAAGCAAGCTGAGTTGGTCTGTGTCAGACAGAGTCTGTGCTCCGGTCATGGAAATATTTTTTAATGAACTGATTCTAGTGATTCAGTCCCTCGTTTGTGTGTGTTCTGCATACAACCAAGTCACCGCAGTTTTATGCAGCCCTGTAGTGGTAATGTACTAGTTTTTGTAGTGGAAAACCCACCTAAACTGTGCCGTGCTGTGCAGTGACGAGTCGAGTCGAACCGGGACCATAGTGGAAACGGGCCATGTACGTGTCCCTGTGACGGACAGCCGATTTGTCCAGTGTGTACCCGCACATCGCCCTATGTCAGCTGAGATGGGTGGATGATGCTACTATCTAGTCTTGGAAAACAGAAACTATGTAATTATAAATGTATTATTTGTATAATAATAATAAAGCGATATTCTCATATCTGACAGAGAGAGCATGTCTGTATATACTGGCAGTGCAGGAGCGGACGGGAACAAGAAATACTGACTCAGTCAAACTCAGCTGAATTACTAGTTATTGTGAACATCAATTCACTTCTGAAAAAAAAAGAAAATCAGTAATACTCCACCTTGCTTTGTAGTGCAATGTTGTTTTGACCTCTGGCTCTCTTGACATGAAAACGAATCACTTCCTGCCGGGCGACGCAAGATCATAGAAACGCTGCTACGCTGAGAAACACCGTCATCAGCATCGCGTGAACTAATCTGACACTGGATGAAATCGAATGGACATGTGTTTATATTTAAAAGTTACACACTACAGCTTTAACACCCAAGTCTCCAAATGTCCTCTAAATTCTGAAAATGACCTTCGCAGAATAGAGCGTAAAAAAACAGAAACAGCATCAGTGAAAGTTAACAAAGACCAAGGAATAAAGGCTGGGACTGAGGGTAGTCACACTGCGGTGTTTAAATCCCATTTATGTGATAGTTTCCTGTTTGTTTACGTGAACAATGACTCCTGCATTCACACAAAGGTCAGTCATGCAGCTTCGGGTTGGTTGTGTGCTCTCAATTCATTTAGAGGGTTTAAAATGACCAGCACTTTCATTTATTTATTTCTGACACCTGACTCTTCTTGTTTTTCTTGAGATAAAACTATCCAAAGATCACACGAATATTAAGCTGAGAGAGAAATGTGTAATAATAGTCATTTCTGACTTTATTAACCAAAGCTGGAATCAGGGACGTGTTTATGGACTTACTTTGTCATCCTCATGCATGTGTGTGAGAGAATCTGCAAAGCAGTAGTGTAAATAAATGAATATTGGCAAACGGCAGAACAAAATACGATTTGTTCTCTCTTTGTTCTCACACTCTCTCACATGCATGTCGATGGTGAAGTGGAGACATTTCAGGGGGACAGGGACAGCAGCACGGCGCGGCGAAGTCCACGACTGAAGACAATGCTGCGTGTTTGGGTGGAGAGGTGGGGGAGAGAGGCCACAGAGATGAGCTCCCGGTTCTCCCGGTCTTTGTGGCGCAGTCGTTCATTACAAGCGCTCTTTGTGCCAGCCGGGGATCACATGTCATAATATTTGAACAGCTGCATGTGATAGTTGTGTGTGTGTGTGTGTGTTTGCTCTTCTCCATTGACACAGGGATGTGCTCTGATAAGTTGTAGGGTGAGAATTCTAGAGTGAGTGCATGAGAGAACGTTGGTTTCCAACTATCTTTGGATAACACATTAATCCAAACACACCATGTCACAACATTACAGTGTAGAAAAACTGATTATAATATAAAATAATAGGATCCTCAGAGTGTATAACTCATATCTAACTGTAGAAAGATCAATATGTTGTGATTAGACACCAATAACACTGTCACTTCTCACGTCTGACATTATCCAACACCTGTCAGAGTAGAGCTGGGAATGTGACGTCTCTTCTCCTTTGAGTGGTCTACAAAACGCACATAGCAACACAATTAATACCTTGTGTTCATTTTAATTTCTGTGTACTTTATTTCTGGTACACACGATTTAATGAGACATGCAGCACAGAAGGATGAAAAAGAAGTCAATTACAGGAGGATACAGTGTTTTTGTGTATGCGGCAGGTTCTGAGGCATGAATGTGGGTGCGTACGTGTGTGTGTGTGTCTGTCACAGAGGAGCGCTTGGTTTCTGTCCTTGGGCAGTGTTTGTGCACACACTCTGTCTGCAGAGTGCGGTCATCATGGGCCCTTTGTATCGGGTTCAAGATTCGACTGAAACCATGACCTCAGTCCATTGTGGAATCACTGAGTCAACATCTGCCCCGTATACTTTGCATGGAAAACGCAAAGTGAGTACTGAAATGTCCAGATCCGTTTTCACATCACGAGTCAAGGTGATGTCAGGGTCAGAGCACGTGTCACTTCTGATGCACAGTGAGGAAAACTCAAAACGTTTTCACTACAAATAGACAAAATGTGTTGTGTTAAATTGCTACTGCGTGTATAAGATCAGTCAGAGACCAGCTCTGCTGTTTACACAGAAGAGGAAAAGCCAGTCTGAATACTGAATACAGTTAGCGCCTACTAGTGGGGAAATAGTTTTCTGGTTTCTATTGGAGGAGAGGGATGACGTGCAGGATTCAGAGGACACAGGACAGAGAAAAGAAAGTGGGAACCTTGGCTGAGCTGAGCACAATTAAAATTCTGCTCTGCTCACAGACACTCGAGAGTTAGTACTGGGAATGATAAGAGGAAAACTTAACCACATGCTCCAAGCAACTGTGAAAGGTAACGCTGATGATACTTGACAGAATGCTGGCAACACAAAGAGAAAGGTCATGAGTGTTGATGTGCAGGTACTCCATGACATGTGTAGTCAGATTAATCTTTTATTTCGTTTCCTATAATAAACCAGGCTCCAAAAGCTTCTCCATGTCCGCACAATGCAACTCATTAACCCTTAAACACACCGAGACACATTTTTGTGTTTTTGGCTTTTAATGTCTAGAATATTTTATCCTTTTTTTTCATGCATATTGTTACAAATCTATGCGAGGTTGTGCATATTTGAATGTGCTCTCAATTTCTTTCATGTGTTTTTTATTATAGAACTAAAATACTCACACTAACACTCCTACGCACAAAAATGTGCTCATAGAAATCCATGCACCGTGACAAAAACATGCCAATTTAAGGGTTAAAAATTTAAATAATGAATTAATCCTTGATATGTATGATGATGGCTGGCTGAAAAACTAATAATAATATATATTGCAGAAAAAAGAGAATTCAAATGTTTCCTGCTAATCTTTCACATTTCTTTGATACCAGGCTGCAACAATCAAACCAAATATCATCCAGTTTGCATGAAGTATATTGAAAATGATCAATTTACTGCAACAGACACGTTGTAGTATATTTGAATGTAAATGATGCATCTACAATGTTAATCTGCATGGGTTTCACGGTCATCCTTCACTCTTCTTATATGGTGTGGTAGTATATTCTTTGAGGAGAGCACAGGGAGAGGACTGCCCACAGACTTAACTGCATGTGTGTACATGTGCACATGCATATGGATATATACACATGCATTACCGTCTTTGGTGAGGGTTTTGTGTTTTCAACTGCATCTCAGGCTTCAGCTGACTCATCATCATGTGCATGACATCATTGCCTTGCGCATTGTCTCCCTCTTGGCACGACTGTCTCATTGGGTGATGTACAGTATGTCACATTTTGACCGCACTGACATACACTGGAGCTCTTAGTAAGTCAAAGGAATTAAAACAATCATACTTTGATGTTTTTTATTGAACTAAAGAGCCACCAAACCAAAATGCTGCTGCAGAAAAGTGGCAAAGTCAAGGAGCGTGTGCAGCTCGACCTTATAGTGACCCAGCATCGTGTGCATGGCACAGTGACACAGTGTCTAAGAGACAGCAACTGTAAGTGGAGCAAAGTGACCAGGACACAATCTGACAGACACAGACGTTCCAAAAAACTACATGTTATCTTTACAATTAAACGCCTTCCTTATGCCACTACCTGATCACTCGGTCTTCTTCTTCTTTCGGCCTCTCCCTTTAGGGGTTACCACAGCAGATCATTTGCCTCCATCTTGTCCTATATCCCTTGTGTCCTCTTCTGTCCTTATGTCTTTCTTAACAACATCCAGGAACTGTCTTCTCTGTCCAGTATAATGTAATTTTAGCACAATCTCAAAATTAACCTCAAAAAAAGGAACAAGAAAATGGCGAATATATAGTATATCACAAACTGAATATGTTAAGTGAGGTATAGCGGACAGTGTGGGAAACATAATATTTAGAGTTTCTAACAGTATAAAATCAAGACATAAAATAAAATATATTGTATTCTTCTGTTGTAAGCATTTCTATGAAGAATTTATTAGTCATGTGACATCATGAAGTACAGACCATATCTCACTCATGAGAATAATATATAAATGTTGCTTAGGGGAAGAGCTTTTATGACATAACTGGATGTCTAAAACAAGTGTAATAATGTTTCCATGGTTACCACTCAGCTTATGGTTCATATATACTGCACAGTAGTGGTTTTTTTTATCTGTAGATAAAGGAACAAACATAACCTTTAAAGAAAACATGAACTCGCGGATGGAATATAACCTTGTAATACACTATAATTCAACTTATTAAACAATCTAATGCTGTCCCTGCTCTGCTGTGTCTGCTCTGATGTTACACTGCCATATTATACTCACTTCAGTACAACAGGCAGGACAAATGATTATGGGATTATTGTCTGTGGCAGAGAAATCAGTATGAGCAGCAAACTTTGCCAACCGTCACATAATGAGCAGAGCGAACAACTTCACTCACTCACTTCACTTTGTGTAACAAAGAGCTTAAGTGATTTTAAATGAGAAACAGTGTCAAGCCTAATATCATTAACAGTAACACTTGTTTAGTCATTTCCCACCAAGCTGTGCTTTCCTCCCACACAGAAATCTGACATGTTTAAGCTTTGTGTTCTATTTTCTTACCTTGATCAAGACCATAGGAGAAAAATATTGGTTGCTGTGGTAACTGATCATGTTGAAAGCCTTACTTGAGCCAGTGGTCTGAAGCATCTTGGCAGTCGCCAGAGTTCTGCAGTCACAAGAATTGGCTTAATCTTTAATAAAGTTACACATGCTTCAAATAAAACATTGCCTCTGATTTAGTGTAGAAGTGCAGAAAGCAGCCTTTGTGTTCCTTAAGTTTGCTGGTGATTGTGTTTAGAAGGACGATGTCATTCTTAATGTTGCACTCCTCAGCTTCATCATCCATTCCTTCTCTTTCCTTACATAGAAAGCTAGCTAGTGGGGGGTCAGCCCTACGTTCCCACATTTCTAAGAATGTTTTGAATATTAGGCCCAATGGCATCATTTTGACACATCCTTTGTGTGATTACGTACATTTAGTCTTCAAAGGTCATCACTTGCAGATTCCCTGTTCCTTTGCACAAAAAATAGTGAAACTTGTTACTTTTTAGATTGTTTGAATGTGTACTGTTCTTTAAAGAATTATAGAAAGTTATATGTGCACTGTGTCTAAATTGCATTAACGTATGGAGGAGAATTTAAATTCAGTATGAGGGTTGGAAGCTACCGCACTCCTTCAAATCGCCAGCCATGGAATGAGTGGCGAGCCCTTAACTACCAGGCAGGGGTAGAAATGAGGGAACATAGGGTCTAATTTTGAAAAAAACTCTTAGAAATGAGGGAACATAGGGTCTAATTTTGAAAAAACTCTTAGAAATGAGGCAACATAGGGCCTAATTTTGAAAAAACTCTTAGAAATGAGGGAATATAGGGCTGTGGGAACATAGGCATGCTCCCGCTAGTGGTTAGCATTCTCGCGCTAGCGGTGAGCATGCTAGCCGGATAACATGCTAACATATTGGCTGTAGTTCTCTATTATTATGTAGGTTAGCTGATATGTTTAATATTATGGTGTGTTTATGCTGTTTGATGTCAAGTGTAACAGTTCAGCTCTCGTCAGTGAACAATGCTTGTGTGCGTGCTGTGCATTCTGATTGTGTGTTTGTGTAATGTGTATAGCTCTCTCTATATATTGTAAAGGTTTTTTAACATACTATGTACTGTGTCTCAAGATAATGTATGTTGGGATGTGGAGCTGTTTTATTTCGATAAACATTGAATCTATTTGGCCACATGGTGGAGAAGTGGCTAGTTCTGTTGCCCTGCAGAACAAAGACCTGGGTCTACGACCTGGTCTGACCTTGGGTCTGTTGGGGGGGGGGCTAACACCCTATGTTAGCTGGGATTGGCTCCTCATGTGGAGGATAAAGCACTAGATAATGAATGAGTGAACCTATCTGGTTCATTTGATCATGTCTGCAGCAGGCTGTGATTGAAAGTGTGTCTGCTTGAGTGAAGCACTGGAGAATTAGCACATGATGAGAGGAGATGACAATGTGCCAATAACAGACTGATAAAAACGTTATAACATCCACTGACAACATGTATGAGAGAGAGGGAGCTAATAGCCATTGCAGACTTTCTGCTTCCTCTCCACATTCCCGTCATATGCATCTCCTGCAGACCCTCATTTTTCTTCTCTTCTGGTTAAGACGTCTTAGAGAGGGGTGCCGAGGCCTTTTAAAGGTAGGGCTTGCACAAAAACTGTTTGTGCAGGCTCGTCCAACCCCCTTTCTTCAGACACAGGAACGATCAAACACAGATTCACAATGTATTGAGCCTTTTTATGTCTCAATACATTTGTTACCTATATTACTTTGCTAAGGGTCAGAGAGGGTCAAAGACACAGGGCTACAACCGTGATCTTTGACCCTTTTGTCTTCTCACTAGGTTGGATTTATAAGTCTACCATGCTAGCCATTCATGACACAGTAAACGTCCACCACTGTCAGAATAATTCCAGCGTAGCCGCACCCTGACCACTGCTGCTGTTTCAGTCCTCACACAGCTCTGGTCTGAGGTCTCCTAAAGACACAGTTAAATTTAGACTGGCTCACATCAACCACAGACACGACCAGACCTCCTAAAAATGACTGTCTGCCTTCACTCTGCCCTCTGTCTCTGCTGGTTGAGGTGTTTTCACTCACTAACCTTTGTCTACTCTCTCTCTCTCTCACACACACACACACACACACTCCATCTCTTCATTTCTCCCTCTAAGCCATCATGTTTCTGGGACAGCTGACTGGAGCTGATTTACACTGTGTTTGCACAGAGTTAGTGCTCATCGTTCTGGAGGAAATTAAATGTTCAAGTTACAGCCGGCTGGATTCATGTTGCCTAAAATACTTGTGGAAGAACCTTTTCACTAGCGTTTGTTTGCACTGAGAGGCTTCATGTAGCGCGGATTAAACCAATTACTCTCTGTTATGAAAGCGGGGTTAGTGTACTGGATTATTTCAGAGTATTTGTTAAGGTAAGTTAGTTGCTGCTTGTTCATTTGGGTGACCGTATGCGGTCGGTCAGTGCAAGAGTCCCTTCACATCATTCCTCTTAATCTTGTGATGCCTGGAGCTAATCTGGCTAAGCAGAAAACAGGGTAATCACTTACTGACAAGATGATCAATTAGATAGACACCAAGTTCTGATGGGACATTCTAGAATAGAATAGAATAGAATAGAATAGAGGAGAATAGAATAGAATAGCCTTTATTGTCACTGTGCTGTGTAGGTACAACAAAACTGAGGGTGCTTAAAGGACATGAATAAAGGATGGTGTAAAAACAATACAACAGAATAAAAAGTGTATAAGGCTCCAAACTTTAAGATAAAGCAAAACAATATATGTATACATATATATGTGTATATATATATATATATATATATATATATATATATATATATATATACATATATATACACATACATAACATAAATATACAGATGACTCGACTCAGCTCTACTTGTTATTTTACCTGGGACCTGGTGCTGTTCTTAGTACCTGCTCTGGCGAGGTTCCAAGTGAGCTGAGCTGATACTAAAAGGTGACATTGACTGCTGGCCACTGATTGGCCCGGTGCCCAAACAGTGTAGAGTCAAGCTGTGCCAAGCTGAGTCATGCTAGAAATGTACAGTGGAAAAGTGAAATGATGTACCTGCTAAACCTCAGCACTGATAAGAGACGCATTTTTATTGTAAATAAGGGCTATGTTGAGATTACTAGATCGAAGTGCCTTGTTTTTCATGGCTGTGTGGACACAGAAATCAATTCTGATTTGCGTCACTTCAGTGTTTGGTCCTCGATCAGATATATATCTGATCTGTCACCATGCAACACGAGTGTGAATGGTCCATTTAGAAGCCATTTCTCGCTCCATACGCACGTGCTGAGCATTACACATCAAAGCCAAGCAACAATAGAACGTCACATGCAAAACACTTGAATGTGAGCCATTCCATCTGATCTGCATTATCCGAATTGAACAATGTGCTGGGTGAACATAACTTCATGTTCCCACAATTGTGATGCGAGGCAGAATGTTTACTTTTTGAGTTTGTCTGAATTATGTAAAACATCTTTTTGATTCATGTAGGATATATATTGTCATAAATGTACAAAAATTTGATCTGAACCCCGTTGAGTTTATTTTAAAAATGATTGTGTTGTCATTGCTCTGCAGTAGTTCTCGTCCTCTGCAGCTCAGCGCTCGCTGGCCTGTAACAGGCTCCTCTGATGGCTGGCAGTGAACATTATGACAATGCCTATTATCGCTGCTCTCATCATCGCCGTCACCTCTTCATGGTCACAGATGAAGAGAGGCAGCTGAGATAATACCTGACTGAAGTGAAGACAGAGCAGTCGTTCTCGATGCCGGACACATGGATTCATTACCTGTGACCTATGCAATGTCATCTTGTGTCTGTCAGTGTTAAACCCTCTAGATTCTACTCAAGCACTTGTATTGTATGAAGTTCCTCTTACACACCTTTGCATTTCATTAGAATTCACAACAAATCAAGAGTGAACACAATACAACAATATTTCTAGTTTGAAGGAAACACTGCAACTTGTGGCCGCTGGAAAGACTGACATTAGTGAATTTTGTAACAGAAAACCTTTTTATTACAGTTATTCATATGTGCATTGTGCTGAGAAACAAATGGCTCCGGAGACAGCGGCGCATGTTTTATTAATAAAGCTCACTGCCCAGTTATAGAAGTAAGACGAAAGCGGCTGCATAATGCATGGCCTCGGTCGCTGTTGAAGCATGAGTAACAGCCATTTGAATATGCTACATATTCTCTTTAGTTGTTGTTTTTCAGAATAAAACAATGGTATTTCTTTAGAGAAATTAGATTTTTTTATGTGTTCTAACTGTAAATTCCATATATTCTTGATACAATTTATTCCTTAAACAACATGGACCCCCCCCCCAAAAAGTCATTGTCAAACAGAAAGTATCTTGCAAACCTTGAGGGCTAATCTTCTCAGGATTATGAATACATATTTCAGAGTTGCTCAATATTTTACAAAGGCAAAACATGAATGACATCAGCTCAGAAAAAACGCCAACATTAGATTCTCTGAGAACAAGAACATTTCCCCTCTCTGGCAGAACTGGCCCAATCCCAAACTGTTGCACAATGGTGTTGCACGTCAAGCCTGGACCCCGATTAATCATGTCATCATTTAGAATGAGCGTAAAATTGACAGAGGCCTAATTTTCCTTCAAAACGGCTGTAAAACACCCAAGCGTCTTGATTTTTTTTCTTTATTGCCTCAATAAACACAGAAAACATGTGTGTAGTCACTCAACAGCTACAGCAAACGCTGGTTTCACAGCTGCTGTTGTACATTTAAATCCTTGTGCAATTATGATGTTGACTGTTCAGCACAATCCCCTGGTGCCCCATTATTATTTTGTATTTCTATCGCTCGTTAAGGTAAATATGACTTTAATGTAATACATTGTGCACATTTAGGTACATGATAGAGGATGAGGGGATTCATTAGGACGTGAAAAGAAATAAGAATAAGATTATTGCGTAAGGTAAGAATAATCAATATTATATGGAAATCCAAAGGATTTGCAATGTCAGAGCAAAAGTAAGAACTCCATGCGTTCGAAAGGAGAAGAAAGAAAGCATTACTGTTACATTTTACCTTCAAACTTAAATGTTAAACGAACATTTTGAAGTTTTTGGAAGTTGTGAGTAAGAAAAATACTGTTCTCTTTTTAGATCATTATTCAGATCGTTCCATAATTTGACCCCCGTGACTGAAGCACCAAGATAAATACACATATAACAACAGTTAATCGAAAATACACATTATAAATAGGTCACTCACGTATTATCAGCACAAGTCGGAACAGCAGTCCACCTCTGTATTGTGTTTGTCAGCTGTTTTACTGTGTAAATGTCACCACTGTTTGTACCACAAACATCACTCTGTGTGTGTGTGTGTGTGTGTACATGTGGACAGCAGCAGTTATGCCTCTGTTTGGTTTTAGTTGTGCTATAAATAACCTCATTGTAGCACCCTGTAGGAAAGGCTGAAATGTGGTAGGCCATGCAGCAGGTCCGGCTGACACATGTGGGTACATATGTCTCGTAACACTTGCAGGATTTTCTAAATCCTGGACCCGCCTGTTTCGAGTGCATGGAGCTCGTATTTTTAGCAACAGCAGCAGCATTGATAACAGCACACAGTGAGGGGTGGGGTATATGAGCCAGAAGACAGGCTGATATCTTAGATCAGAAAACCCTATAAGTCAGTCAGCATGTCACTAAGTCAGTCAATTAAGTCGACTCATCCTCAACCATCTAACAGCCCCACTTCAGCTCATCCCCACCTTGAAAAGACTCCCATTGTCTCCCTGTGTGTGTGTGTTCGAGCAGGCAAGGCCAGACGGAAGGATCCCTCCCATCTGTGAATCTGTGGGTGTGTGACATCATCAGCCTGCTCCGTTACTCCCTCCTTACTTCTCCGCGTCTGGCCAATCAGTGCCCAGTGACGCGTGAGAATAGACCCCCCCCCACCCACCTCCTCCCCCCCATGTCTCGGTTACCATGACAACGAGCAGTGGTCCAGGCAGCATCTTGCTGTGGTGAGAAAGAGGGAGGAGAAGAAGGCGGGAGGAGAGGCAGAGAGGCAAGAAGAAAGGGAGGGAGGAGAATAGAAGAGAACAAATCCCAGGCAGAGGGATACCTCTTGGATCACCAGCCTCTGCCTGTCAGCTGTCTGCACTCAGTACAGTAAGTACTTCATCTTTATTATCCTCCATACATCCGCTTCATCCCGCCGAGCCCATTGTCATCTATATTTGATGATGTGATATTATGGCAGATTTCTTTGAACGTTGCCGGGATGACATCATGTGTTATTCCTTTGTTACGTTGAGAATGTGTGCAGCCTGCCTCACCTTAGGCAGACAGCCCCTTGTGTGAGTGCTTCAGTTGGCGTCTATTGATCCTCAATGAATGGGTAATGTCAAAACTCAGCGGTGAACGGAGGCGTGGTGGGAACTGAGGTGCTCAGGACAACTAGGGGTGGTATCATCATGTGCTGCAACTCTCTCAGATGTCCTGTGATCCAGCAGCAGTTGCTAGCTTTTCATTTTTTTTTCGCTCTCTCTCTCCTTTCTGTCTCGTTTTCACACAAGCAGACGCGGTTGACATCCCGTGTCCCCCTGTGGTTTGTTTAATTAGCAAATCTGTGCAAAATCCAACTAGGGCAGCTTTTTTCCGAGTGGAGACCTCATACGTGGAATGTCCTTGTGGTGGTGCACGCTGTATTTTCTGCCCGGCTGCAAGTCCTTGAGCAGTCAAAATAAAGCTGTTCTAAATGAGCGTATAGGTTTAAACCCCTGTATTAGCACCACGGTGACATGCATGAGTAATATGATCAAATCTTTCCGTTTCCATATATGATATATGCCCTTTTGATGACTGACTCTGATCATGTGGCCTAGTATGCAACAATACAGACAGTACAATGGTAAAAGAGAGCATCACACAGGCATCAAAACAAAAGATTGTGACAATGGAAGATGGGAAACAGTGATATCTATACAACATTTATTTGAGGCAAATAGCATTGTAACAATAAACCAATGCTATATGATGAATGAATTATAATCATGGTAGCACAGGCTTTATATTGTTCTTGTACTCTCATGCTCTAAAAAACAGTAATTTTCAGCGGCAGGAAGTGGCAGAAAGGTTACTGGACGCTCAAAACTGAGAGACAGGCTGATTATTTTGCAGAAAACTGATAGCAACAGAAGGATTACTCCTCCCAGCACAGAAGTGCTGATGGTGTTGAACACACTAAAAATAAACAGAAGATAAAGCCCAACTTCTAATCAAACTGCATGAACTTTATCGTCACAGTTTAGTGCTCTGTTTTTGTAACCCTGTGATCTTTTTTACAAACAGCAGTGACTTTCATAGATGAGTTGGTTTTACTAACAGCCTCCATGTCACTGACTTTTCTTTTGAATCATCCCAAACACTTAGTATAATCATTACAGCTTTTAATGGCTGATTTGGAATTTGCAGCCTGGACGCACTGGGTCATTGTAGGCTTCAGGAGGATTTTTCCGTTCGCTGAGTTGTCTTGGATTGTGAGTGAGACAAAACAAAGCAGCGAATCAGTGATCCATATTTCTGTCTGCGGAAACTAGCAGCCAAACACTCACTATATTCTTTTCCATGTGATGTCTTGCCATTTGAAAGCAATTGTTTCAAACATATAATTTTCCCAAAGTGGTTTTCCACTGAGGCAATCTCAATTCAGGCGCAATCCAAAACGTCTACGCTTTGTTAGAACACAAGCAACTGGCGTAGAGATTTAGAGGGAATTGTATTTTTAATTTATACGGATTAAAAAAGTAAATTCCCGTCATTCACAGTCAGCAGTCTCATTTGGCTGAGAAATTACATGTTTTACTTTAAGTCTTGCAACCAATAATTCTACTTTATTTCAATGTTCTAGTACAGAGGCCACATAAAGCAGGGGTCCACAAACATTACATCAACATCTGTGTGGATGTTGGATCCCGACATGACTCATTAAGTGGCATCACTTTTAAGGTTAAGTGTGTAAGAACGAGTGACATGTAATGGCAAAATTGCAGACTTTAAAGAAACAGGGGGCGTCTCTACTCAGTCCCCCCCTTTTTCAAGTGTGTCAGTGAACTACGGTGGCCTTTGCATGACAGAAAAGATGTCCCTCGAACAATAATCTTATGCACAAAAAACATAAATTGCATGCTCTACCCGATTTGTCCACTTGGGCTGCTTTACGTTGTGGGAACCTTTAGAGAACGTTCTACGTACGTAGAAAAGTAACATTAGGGGGACCAACTGTTCAACCAAAACGTAATGTTTCCAGAATGTTCTGAGAACCAATAATTGTTAGCTGGGATGTACTTTAGTAATCTCAAGTACAAAAAAATGGGATTATTCATTATATTTTATTATTTCATTTTTTTACTTTACTGTGCATATACAAATCCCATACACATTCCAAAATGTTGACAGTTTTCATACAATTCTATTAGTAGGCCTCCTTCAGGGCAATCAGTTGTTGAAATCCCACTTAAACGTCTAATTTTAAAACAAATATGTCTGTCCAGTACTGCACCAGGTACGTAAAAACCTCGACAGTACAAAATACCTTTAAAATAGCTCTGCAATTCAGCTATCATGTAAAAACCTGCCCGCCTTTCCCTGTTGTGTGAATCCGCCTAATGTTGTCTGACACCATGTGAAGGCAGCAGCAGCACTGCTGCGTCACGTTGAAAAAGACCAATGGGATTAAATTGAGTTAATTCAAGCAGGTTCACTTTAAGGAGTCGTGGGGGTGTCTCTCCTAACATTGTCAGAGAAAGTCCGATACGGAGATAATGTTACCGATTAAGTTTCTCTCATTCGTATAACATTCAGCTTCTCTATCGTTTTAGAAGAACGTATGTAGAAACTAATATGTAAACAGCAGTTCGTTGTTGTGTTGTTATTTATAGACTCGCTCTCTCCTCCCTCCCCGTCGTCGTTATGGTTTGGACCGATCCCTCTCCGTCAGTTTCAAGTTGCGCCTTCTCCTTGGCTGTGTGGCTCCTTACTCTGGCCTTAACAATCATTACTCACTAGATAATAGAGCAATTCTCAAGATCATTGCGTGGAAATCTGGGTCTACAAACGAATATGGGATTATTCCGGCGACACTTGAGTGGATTATAAACACACTGGATCCAAAGGTGAGCTGTGATATTCCTCCCGATCGCTTGACAAACGGTGAATTTGTCAAGTGTTACTCTGTGATCCGCGGACTACACCTCTCTGTGTGCACGTTTGGGAATGTCGCGGTCTGCTGGTTTTAATAGAGCAACTAATAGGTTTTACTGGAGGACGGTGAAGTAAATCAGAGTTTAATCTGCATAGTGCATGTTCACTGCTGTAATGGTTCATCAGCGGTCATCTACCAGCTCCCCGGCGCTGCAGCAGTTTAGCTCGCAGCCTGTCACAGAGCAGATACAGGGGCAGCCTGTGGAATGTGGTGGATGGTGGCTATTTTCACCCCCGATCACTTGGACTGAAGAACCATGACCTTTCACTACGTTAGCTTATACAAGAGTGTTTTGCCTATAGGCAAACATCTGTAGTGTCTTGATGAGAATGAGAAAATAAGAATAAAGGAGGCATGGTACTAATATATATTTATATTAAAGCTGATTTATTAAAGAAAAACACCTACTATAAAATACATATACATCTATCAAAGTAAAAGTAAAGGTATGAATAGTTGTCATGTGGAGGATATGGATATGTGTGTTTATATGCAGGAGGTGCAGTACAGAAGAGATTTGCAGATGTTTATGAGGTTATTATTGAATTGGAAAGGGCATGTATTAAAAAGGACATTCTTCATTCAAACACCTAACATAGATCTGAAGTTGTGATGTTTTTGTAACGACACAGGTGCAACATGGTCCCTCGCGGGGCAGTAGGAACATATAATTATTGAAAATCATGGTATTAGTGTGATAGTGTTTATGCATTGCATAAGAGATGCATCGGGTTAGGGTTAGGGTTACTAAAACCCTACAGTTTTAGTCAAACAAAACAAGGACTGTAAGTAAGTTGATGGGAAGATGGAGGCAAATGCAAATAGATGACTAAGACTGTATGTTGGTGAGATAGACAGCATTTCTGAGTCACTGATATGTAATATCAATGATTCGTCTGAGTCGCAAGTATCCTGATAATGAAAATTCGTCTTGATCAACTTATTGTGACTGCTTTTCATTGTGATATATGATAATATTGTAATGTCAATCCCTTTACAATATAGGTTAACATTTAGGGCAAAAGACTTGTTTGAGAATTATGTTGACTAATGATACTGTGGCCCTGTGATGGACTGGCGACCTGTCCAGGGTGTACCCCTGGCCTTTCACCTTATGTCAGCTGGGATTGGCAAAAGCACCTCCTCTGACCCTCATGTAGAGGATGAAGCGGTGGAAGATGGATGGATGGATAAGTGGATATTACATAAATACTGAAGTCCCATTGTTGTGTCAGACTCCTCTAATGTACAGCAGATGTCTATATGCTGCTCTCTGTGAGGTGAATTACTGTTCTCCTGTTGAAAAGACAAACTAAGTTACCTTGACACTGTCTGCTTGCATTTCATTTCTATTTTCTTAAATGAAGAGAAACAGAGCAGCTTGTTTCCACACTCTTGTGTAAGTCAAACAAGAGAGGCCAGTTTATGATTATGTTTTCTTCTCGAAGACTCTTGAGGGGTGCACTCTTGTTTTGACTGGCTCCTCATTGACCTCAACTATAATAACAATACTCCAAATGACCCAGATTGGGCCGTATATCAACACACGGCAACAAGAGTCACCCTGTGGCTAAATGGAGCAGTAAGGGCCTGACCTGACTGGCGTTTCCCTTGGACAAAGACTTTTATCCTGTCCTAGTTGAGTGATGGCACATTTAATGTATTGATCGTTGGTACTGACCTTTTTGTTGCATTTCATCCACCTCCTTTTAAGGCTGTAGTAACTCAATTAATACCTGACTTTAAACATCCTCCCTAAAGTCACAATCTAATGATAAGCAGTGAGACATTGATTGGGATGCCCTGCCTTAGTTATGTTATTATAAGTCACAGTTTCCCTTTAGGGATCAGGATGTGGAACGCTGAAGGAGGAGGATGTTTGCTTGGTGGCTGACTCAGCACAGACGTCAACTGAATAAGCCTGTATGTGGCTTTCTGGAGAGAGGCTAGGTTTAACCTGTAGTCTGCAGCATTTGTTAACACAGGTGCCAGGACAGTCTGGTGTCTGTTCTATTTTTTGCGGTTTCTGTGGAGTTTATTTACAATGCCTTGAATCCTTTTTTACAAATTTCTTTTCAGAGCCAGACTTTAGTGAGGTAGTGCAGCAAGGTCACTTCCTCAAATACCTGTTCGACCGAGGGTTTTTATGTATAGAGGCTGCATGGCATCTCTGTGTGTTCATAGATAAGGTGAGGTTACTGGGAGACTCTTAACTGTTGCCCAATTTTTCCTGCATTAGGGTCCAGCTTCCCCCATAAACTTTGAGTCAAAATTCACATTTTTATGAGGACAAGATACATAACAACCAAGAATTTGCTTTGGTAATATGACAAAACTTTACTGTAGATTGAGATTTGTTTAGAAATAACTTAATTGTGGCAAATTTGCTTGATTCATGGCAGCGTTGTTTCTTATGGCGCTTTTTCTCTATATTGTTGCTCGGCTTGACTATTTTCCATCAGAGATAGTAACTGGTACCTGTTTTTTTTAGTACCTGCTCTGGCGAGGTTCCACTCGTGCTGAGCAGATACTAAAATGTGACGTCGACAGACTGCCGGAACACTCATTGGTCAGAGAGTGTCATCACTGGAAGAGTCATGAGCGCGATTTCCAAGACTGGAGTACAGTTTATAAAGACTTAAACATCTAGCAAGAAAAATTCTAAAATCTCAATATTTAGCAGAGGAGTCTGTTTGTATTCAGCAACATTACTGCCGAAAGCCAAAGATTATGAGCCGAATCACAACCCCTTTTGCTGTATTTTAGTTCAGTGACTGTAAGCAATGAACTAATCTTTTTAATGAATCGATTAAATGATTCAGTTCAACGTAAATAACTGCTTTGCTAGTAGAGATGTTCCGATACCATTTTTTCCCTCCTGATACTGATACTTGTGCTGTGGGTTTTGGCCGATACAGAGTACCGATACCAGTGTGTTATAAAAAAAAATTATCATACTACACCTGCATGACTGTGATCTTATTATGATTGGTGGTAAGGTTTGGCTCAGGTTAACCCCTCTGTAAAACATGAACGAATACAGCAAATGGACACCATTTATTTTTACCAGTGATGTGTTAATTTCGTTTTTCAGCTTGTAAGTTTGTTTTGACTCTTGTACAAACGCTGCAGCATGGGCAGAGCTTCATGTTTCCATGACGACTGACCGGGAAAGGACGCGTGTGACATCATTTTTACATGACTCCAGATTGTTAAAATGAGTCTCTGAAGTAACGCTAAACTTTAAAAACAGAGGCATACATACATACGCAGGACACAGGTAAGCTGGTTAGTTGTAGCGTTGCTCTTTTCATTTAATAAACGGGCCGCTCCACTTTGACTGTATGCGTGCTAACGGACCTAACTGATAAATACTGCCAAACCGCCGACATGATGAGCTAACGTTAGTTCCTTGTCTACAGGTGTTGGGTGATATGTTCTTCTTCACACCTCTAAAACAGCACCTTGTCACAGCTAACGGAGCTCTAATAAATTACGTGGTATCGGATCGGTGCATGGACTCCAGTACTCGCCGATACCAATGCCAACATTTATGGCAGTATCGGAGGCATTTCCAATACTGGTATCGGAATCGGAACAACTCTATTTGCTAGTCACTAGTTTGTGTATTTGTGTTAAAATGTGTAGAAAGTGTATAAAATTACGTCGTGACAGTTTCATGCAGCCATGCCTGTCCATCTTGAGGAGGTACTACAGTAATGGAAAACTACGTGCCTGATGCCAAACTGAGTAGAGCTGAGTAGTGCTGGAACTGTATAATGGAAAAGCACCATTAGTCTGTTTAGTTAAGTGTTTATTATTGCTGTAACATATATAAATAAAAATCTGGACGCTTCCATTTATTGATGATGAGAACAGTCATCAGTCGTTTACCCTGAAACTAACTACGCAGCATCATGAGTCACAGTCGGCATGTACCAGATTTGACACAGAGCACGTTTTATGCATTTGCATTTGTGGAAGGTTGTAAGGATGTGCAGAAGGGTGGGGCAAGGCTGAGTCACTGTGACCTCTCACTGACTGTCACACAGAGCGACCGGAGAAAGTTCCTGTCAGGCTTTGAACCTCCACAACCTCATAAAGCACCATGGATTTGGAAATGGAGCTAAAAGGGCAGAAGGAAGGAAGTCCTCTAAAAAGGCAGCTCCCGCTGTGTGGATGTGAAAGAGCGGTCAGGGTTTTGCTCGGGGGTCGGATTCTGTGGTTCACTCACCAGTATCTTGTTGGTTCCCATTAACATCCACCCTCCATGTGTATTGTAACTGCTCTAGTCTGCAGTCCGTCCTTAAAAGGAGACGTGTGTTACCAGATGCTAATGGAATGTTGCTAAGTGTAGCACGTGCACACTGTAGGGAAATCATTGTATTGATGGACAATTACCATGTTGCCCTTTCAACTGTGTTACTGAATGAGGTCACAATAATTGCTGTATTCCTGAGAGTTGAGTCAGACAGACATTGTAAAAGCAAACAGCTTCGGTAGAAGCCATTAAGATATCATTAAGTTTATCTTGCAGCTCTACACTATAAATTCAAGACCTGTATCAAAGTTTAACTCACTTTTTTACCAGGGCTTTGAGGTCTCACAAATTAACCTCCCTCTCTGTCAATATGAAGAGTAGTATGCAAAGCCAGGGACAGACGATGAGCATGTGACTTAAAAGCAAACTGATAAAACCGGTACCTGCTTAGTGTAGTAGTAGTTTATTTGCGTTTCCTGGACCATGTGCTCTGGTGATTTCTCACAGCTTCAGATTAAATACTTACTTCTTAGTTGTTTATTTGGAGGTCAGAAGTAGGTCAGTATGACAAATGCATTCCTAAATCAAGTGGGACTGTTTACATTTTGCCAGCCTGCAGAACCATAAAACTACAGCAGTAGCACTGGGAAAATCAGAATTTTCTCCTTGTGTCCATCGTCAAGCATTAGTGACCACGATATGCACAAGTGCCCCTATAGTGTTAAAGTTCAGCAAGAGGTTTTACAACAGTGTTGTGGGAAACACAGCACACTGGATGTCTTGCTCGGATATTTCCCTGAGGCCAGTGTTTCTGTAATTTGTTAATTGGTCATTAGTCATTTACTAAATTAATAGTTCACTATTTAAATTTTTAACAAAGCAAGACACTTGAGAACATCGTCATTTTGAGGTTTGGGAACAGCAATCAACATTTTTTGCCATTTTATGGACCAAGCATCGAATTGAACGATTATTGCTCATGTCAATCTCGATAAGCGGACTGTGACCATTGATTTGTACATTTTTGGAAACATGGGACCACTGACAAATACCATACAGAATAAAACATAACCTTTGTTCACATACTTTAGTATTTGTCTCAGCTATCTTTGTGCTGACGGCTAACAGTCATGCATGGGTGCCAAATTACATGAGGGTCAGCCTTTTTCTGGCCTTTTGTACTTAAACATAGTCCAAAAGCCACAGAGAAGCACACACGCGTGTCTCAGCCATGAGGTCTAAATTCTGGAAACTATAAACTGGGAACCACAGAATTAAATGAAGGATTATAAATGACTATGTCTTGGTCCCAGACATGAATGAGCATAGCACACAGGTGTTGTAAGTAGCACTAGGCTGGCGTAGCCTGATAGCGATACAGTTATCAGTCAGGTCTTACAGCTGTATATTCTAAAACCTATATAACAGCTTGTCCTTTTCAACCACCAGACTCCAGGAAGCATTTAACAGCTGCTCGGCCTATAGATGCTAACCTTTCTTTCAAGCCGGGTCTTTTCAGGCCAGTAAACCGTTCATTTCTCTTGAGACCACATCATATTTCACATTCACTCTCAGGTTGTGTGTGTGGACAAGCCTGCGGCCTTGTTATCTGCTTATCTGGACAAGAGACAGTTTCTTCTCTGGCAGACCAGTACGTTTTCTTTCACAGAGAGAACATTTACTGTCTCTCCATTTTACATCAGGGTGAAGCTAAAGGTGAATACAAACTGTGCTTTTCTGTTATACAGTTCTAGCCACTCAGCTCGACTCGTTTTTTTGTTGCTTTTCCATTATATCCTGAAAACATGTATTAATGTCCAACATTTAGCAATGAAACTTCTGAAATCTCAATATTTCGTGAGCAGAATCACAACCCGTTCCAATGTATGTTAGTCCATTGACTGTGTCAGACGGAGTCTGCGCTCCAGTCATGCAGGAAGTACTGAACTGATCTGTTTTAATTAAGTGATTCTAAGTGAGTCCTTTCACCAAAAAGAACTGCTTTGCTCATCACAATTTGTGTGTTTTTGTTGCGTGTAAAACAACTTCACGACAGTTTTGTGCAACCGGGCTATGATGACCCCGGCCACCTTGAGGTACTACGTGTAGAGTAGAGCCAAGTAGTGCTAGAACTGTATAATGGACAATCACCAAAATGCCCTGAAATATATTCAAAAAAACAAAATATTCAAATGTTTTTAATATTTTCTTGCACGCCTAGTTTCTACATTTATGCCCTTTTGAATCTACCAACCTCATCAAAGCACATACACAAGGTTTTCCTTCTAAATGTCTCTCAGGTCCTCGGTAAGCAACGCTGTGACAAGCAGCATTCTAGTCATATCACTGTGATATTAAGTTTATGCTGATGCTTAGCTGACACCTGCCTCAGGGACGTTTCAGACAAGTAACTCTCTGAAACAACTTGTTTTCTTGGGGCTTGGAAACCTCTGAGGGTTTAATGAGAGAAATATGAAACAAAAAATTGTTTAATGTAGCCCTGCTCTTTGTTACTCAACAGCAACGTCCCTCGGAATTTCCCACAGTCATTTACCGGTTGAGGACGTGGTATTTCTCACACTGGATTCAAGGTGAACTCCATTATGGTCTCCATCGTTTCCAGTCGATCTGTGTATCTCCCCACCCCTGATTTGTGTTCTATTTATTTAAACATGACTGACTTACAGCCAAACACTTTCATGTCATGATAAAGAGAATTCTGTGCCGTAGCTGCCAGACACTCAACCAGACTGCCGCCTGTATCTTGTAATATGTGACAGGGGTTTAAGTGTAATTTGGTAGGGGTCTGTTGTCATGCTTTCTTCTGTAAATCTGTCAGCATGCTTCAGTGCTCTGTGTGGGTGTTCAGTTACCTTCACACTGGATGAGCCTGCAGCTCTGCAGGAAGGCTGAGCTTCCTCAGCTCCTGTACTGTTAGTACAACCGGCACAAGGGAGATAAAATGATTGTGTTGTATTATTATTGGCTGGGAAAGAAGCATATGTAGTTTGACTTGAGATGTCAATAACTTAACTTAAGATATTGCAACTTTTATGAAAAGTGTTTCACTCTTTCTATAAATACAAGAATACTGTCTGTTAGTTGCATAACTGTCTGACAGGTCGCTTGACAGGCTTCAAACTTGGCGGGTGACTTTTTGCACATTTCCACTGAGTTGAACGCTTCGGCACGATACGTATTTATTTGAGTTTCCATTAGGAATAGTAGCAAAATAACCAGCCCCAACCATTCCATTTTTTGGTAGCCTTCCCTTGGGGTACCAGAGTAATGGTACGGGGGGGACGTAGACCCTTGAGAGTAGACCCCTGAGGGCTGATTGTGTGACTGGTGTTTCTTCAACTGCAGTCTATTCTCATACAAAGCCACAAACCGAGCAGGAAAGAAACAAGCTGCCCATTTCATCCAGTCTCATACAGATAGTGCTTTGCCATGGTGCAACTGTAAGAGATATTGCTAGAAATAGCTAAAAGAGCTGCTTCCGCCCCCTCTTACACAGCAGGTACTGCATTGGTTGAGATGTGATTTGCGATAATCAAGCTTCAGTTTAATATGCACCTTGTTATAGACTGAAAATTAGATCATCAAAAATACTAACCATTAGACCTGAATGCACAAACGAGTTACAGTAATAATGTATTACATACTTTAAATTGTCAGAGAACATGGTAAAAGTCAATTGTAGCCCTTGTGATTTGCTTATTTCACTGATTTGAATTGCGATTTCGGTTTTAGAATGATTAATTGTTGAGCCCTAAGTGCAACCTGTCAGTTGGATTTAATGTCAATTGAAGAGTGACTGCAGCAGTGCACTCAAGAGATTTTGTTGCCGAAAGCCAACACTGCATAATGTGTTTTTTTTTTGTAGTATGCACTGACTGGCTAAACCTCATACCGAAGAGGGTAGGTCTTGGCCCTGCTGATATTTGTATACTTGCTCTCTACAGTCCTCAGTTTACAACCACCCTATTAGGTGACCTGCTCTCCACTCAAGTCAAAGTACTCAGTGTCAACATAAGCTACCTCTCTAGAGTAACTGGGTCCTCCGGGGTTTGCGAGTTTGCTGCAGCTGCTTCATTGCTTCTCTGACAGGCTGTCATTATTTCTCATATGAGGATGTTTGAGCCAGAGAGAAGCATTTGCAGGTCTCAACAGAAGTGCTGTCTCGTCCACCTTGCTGCAGAGAGAGAGAGAGAGAGAGAGAGAGAGAGCTGATGGCTGCTCTCTCTGCTGATTCTCCTCCTCTTGCTATCCCCACAGAACTTGTTTACCATGTGAATTGCCCACGCATGGAGATTAGAGACAGAGAGTTTGGATGTGGACTGGATTACGACCTTGTGTTGGCTGCCTGACACTTTTGCATGTTTCATCAAAGCTCGGACAAGCAGCCTTTGGATTCTACAGTGCAGTAAGGTGAAATCCAGTGATATTTGTGGATCTGGAAAGAATCCATCTCACATTTTTGGAATATGAAGGTCCATGGCCACATAGTAGGCATAATACAATACATTTTTTTCTTCATTTTTCCATTACTTGTTTAGATTAACATTTTGCATCAGAATAATGCTGCTGTTTCAGTTAATTATGTTTCAGAAGCATATGTCAGAGAGTTATTCCTTTACTACTTATTACATCATAACTGCAGTTTTATCCCCTCGGTTCTGGCAAACCTTGGTTAGCAGCCACACGACGCCTGTAATGACAATATCAGTTTGTTTCTGCATTCTTTGTAAATCTTCCATCCTGCCTGCTGGCTGAAGGTTTTAAACATTATCTCTGTAATTAATATAGGCGCAGGAGCATGACTGAAAACTGTGAACAGAGCTGCGCTACAGTTTCCCATGGCCTGTCAGAATAGGAAACATACTGTGGGATAACCCCTGTGTATTGAAAGTATATCAAGTTATTACGCCTCAAAGGTTTGTTCTTTGTCTTGGCTCAGCCGTTTCTATGCGTGTCCATCATCACTCATGTCTTAATACACAGAGAAACACAAATAATCAATTCTAAATGTTTGGTTTGTCGAGACAGAAGCAGAACCACTTTAAACTGACGGTGTACATGTTGTTGGATATGAGTACTACAGTGTAACACATCATTCTTGGTTGTTTTTTCATTGTGAGTTGAAAAGATCAGGTCCATTACCCGGTCGTCCTCTCCTTCTCTCCTTTATGTCTCCATTCCACACCGGTCATGACTAAGCCTTAGAGACTAGTCTGTGTTGACTGTTTGCCTGCTGGTCTCAGATTACACTTCCTAGTGCCAAGGGAAGGATGCATCTGCGTATATGAGTAACCAAATCCATGCCTACATCTCACTGCGCACTCTAGTGTGAAGAGGTATGCAAATGACAAACAACACAGATATCCAAATGTGAAAACCCATGAAGATTTTGACAAGAAATGTCCATTGATGGCACGAATGAACACACACAGCTACAGCTGTGCTTTACAGTGTTTGTACAGTTTTTCCTCCTCTTGTGGTTCTCTGTGTTTATGGCTACATGGCTGCCATGGCTGCTCTACTTGGAAGGTATGGAGGTGGGTAAAGTGGGAGTTGGGATTTGAGAGATTTCCGAAATCAAATAGGTTCAGCAAGTGCGGGCAGGCGTCTCTAATCAACTATGTTTTGGCAGCCATAAACAAGCAGCCTGGGCACAGACTCAGACGCTCCCGCAGCCACTACAAATATTAATTATGTAAAAAGAAAAAAGAGAGAGAGACATTTTGTCATCAGAAAATATTCCCCTGTGTAGTTAAGAGATTGTGGTTCCATTTTTTCGTCGGCTGTATTGTCCTGCTTTCTGAAACCAACGTCTGAACAGTAGATTCAGAAGTCTAATTTTAAGGCAAAATCAAAAGATGATGTTAATCTGAATAAACGTGTAGACGGTGAAAGATTTCCTCTGTTGTATGTGCATCATGGTAAAGCACTTTTGAGCCACGTCTCCACCAAGTGGAACAGTTCGGTGTGGTATGGTGCGATATGTACAACTAGACCCACGACAGTCAGCTGATTGGGCGACAGAAAAGCGTCACTCCCTTACGACCAGTGTTTGTTGAAACAAACAGCCACAAACGGAACAGGAAAGAAAGAGCTGCTGGATGTCATCCATTGGTGTCCATTGTGTTGTTGTCTGTTGTTGCGTTCAATGTTGTTGTCCGTTGTCAACACACTGGTACAATGTCACACTTGCATATCTCGCCAACATGGCCATCGGGCACAGCTTACCTCACCTACCAAGTAAAGTTACTGTTCTCAGTCGAAACGCAAGCGTGACGAGGGCTTTACTGTTCCAAGCTGTACCAAACCGAACTGTACCATGATGGAAACAAGCCAATATTGTCCAGATTTACCGGATTGCCTGGAAAGTTCTTGTAATGGAAGGATGATAGTCTTCATGTTGAGATGGAAATCATTGCAGTGCATAGAGCAATACAAATGGATCTACCTGAGCCGCCATGCATCATTTGGGAGCACAAAAAAATGCTACATGTTTACTTGCTTGGTAATATGTAATGTGTATTTACTGCCTGATAAAAACAAGATCATTTTAAAGAAGGCATCACAGAGAGTGCAAAATTCTACCGAGGGAACTTAGTTTCCCACAGTGTCAATAAATTCAAAAGCATCCTCCGTGGATAACCACAATGTAGTAAATTCCTCTATGGGTTTTGTTCCTGACAAACACCAGCATAACACATTACAAACAATTTTCTATGAGGGGAAATGTTTATTCTATGAGGGGAAATGATTTATTCTTTCATAATCTTAGCACCACATCCTATTCCTACAATTCCTTGAATCCCAGATAACGACAGCAGTAATTAGTTACGTTTATTAATACAATGCTTGAAAGGGTACATACAGTATCTATAACTGATGGTATTATGAAGCTGGTTAAAATCAAGTGCTCAGCTGCACGTCGCAGCAGAAGTGATTCACATACCAGATGGTCTGGAGATGACTTCCATCAGGAGAAAAGTAGAGTTTTCAATCTACGAGTAATGTTTGTGTACTCTGTGATCTTTGAGGTGAACAGACACACAACTGTCTCCGCTCCAGCGTGTGTATATTACGATTAGAAGCCTGGAACTTCATAATGCACTTTTAATTCCCAGCCTCAGAAGAGCGAGTCATCCACCCTGTTTACTTACTTAGCTTCATGTGCGTTATCTTTATGCCAGTCATAAGGTTTGTCGTGACTGTTTATTATTACAGTCATTTCAGGTAATTATACTTCCATGTTACTGGTGTTTGAACAACACCCCCACACGTTTGATAATCTTATCATCGTCGACTGCTGTGCTGTCGGATTCACATGTGGTGAGAGTGACATAACATTTCACAATGTGCCCTTATCTTTTTTTTAGTTGTATGGTTTGCAAACAGACACGTCTGAGAAATAAATGACTCTGGTTCTTTTAATCATGTGTCAGAACATCACCTGGAAGAATCCCGTATACCATTTTGAAGCCTCCAGAATTCTTCTTGTTGTTTTATTCGGTCTTCATTGTTATGCACATGCTGTCAAATTGCCAGAATGGAACAATTTAATGGCAGCCTTTGCAATTTACTAATTGCATCATTGTAAATTTCTGACTTCGATTTGAAAATGACTAATTGATTATCTCTAGTGTCACATTTTGAATGCAGTTTACTTGGGTTCCATTCCATTATAATCTTTCGGTGTAATGTAAATCAAATGATCTGGGGGAGAGAATGAAACTTCTGCACTCCCTCTAGGGTCTTTTTTTATAACTTTTCCTGGCCTGTCATGGTGGGAGGCGGTTCTTGTGCTACAACTGCTCTGCATACAGGGCCATTCAGTCTAATAATTGCTGTAGCACTGGCATTAAAAGCAGAACTAGGTTTTTCAATACAATGCTATCGCTTTGTCATCACCGTTGTAAACACTCACCGTTGACTCTCAGTCCCTCCCCTACCTTCCCCTCTCCTGGCCATATGCATTTATTTTTAACGGAGCAGGTGAACTCAAGCCATGGGGCCATGTGCATGCCGATGGACCCACCAAAACCAAACCAGTAATTTAAAGCCTTTACAATCACAGCAAACATTGAGGAAGTGCAAATACACATTAATACAGTAAACAACAGCCAAAATGCCAGGTGTGCACATGTTTTGCACACTTCTGTGTTTTTCAGTTCTCATCATTCAGAAAAAGCCGATCTTAGGTTTCCTCTTCCCCGCTTCCTCCGACAACTGTTTTTTCTGCTTCTTTTTTGCCAGCTCTGTACCTGGCTGGGAGGCACGTGTGTAGTGCCATAAAGCAATTTGTCTTTCTTGCGAGACCAGAGACTTCGCAAGACCTCTTGATTCTCAGGAATTCGGCACGGCGGCCATGATCTTGCAAGGCTGGTTAAATCCTGCATGGTTCTTCTTAAACTACTGTAACGACTGGATGTAGTCATATTATGTAATAAAGTTAATTTCATACTATGGATGAATATGGTTTCTATCTTAAATATTGTGCACATAATCACCAACAAGTCATGGAGCAATAAGAGTTATTGCTCAAATTTAGTTGTCGGCGTGATGCATTTACAGCCCACAGGCGGCCCAGGAATAGACCCCACCTGCTGCGGTGTGCTCTGCCATTAGCATTAAACTGTAGTTATACTGTAACGCAGCTATCCCAAGCGATGATCATTACCAGTAAAAGTGGGCTACTTAGGTGGTCGTTAAGTGTCAGGAACAAGATGGACATAATGCATAAGAAAATGTTTTTTTTTTTTAACTGGTAGGCATCATGTTCGATCGACTAAATGTTGCATGCATGCATCACTGTTTTTGTGAAGATATCTCGTGGTCATGGAGAAAGATCACATTACGTCCTGCACTCTGCCATGTTTACTGATGGACGAGCGGGGAAGATAGGGCGGAACATTACTCTCATCTCCAGAGTGTCTTCTGACCATCAGTCATCATGCCTGAGCTGAGACTGATGGAGGGCGAAATTCTATTTAAGGACGCACACACACACACACACACACACACACACACTCAGATACACACACAGGTTTGTGCAGCTATTCTTCTTAGGACATGAGGACACTGAGTTTCATTGATTTGGACAGATCTAAACAAAGCATCATCCCTAACCTTAACCTCAATCTAACCTCAATTCAATTCTGAGCCCTAATCTTCACCAGTTCCTTCGAAATTAGGTTCTGCGTGATCATTAGGTCTGCTGGTCCTGGCAGGGTCAGTGTTTGATTCTTCTCAGTATTCTGTTCTCTTTTATTGAAATGTTATCTGTCGTTCACTTGCTGTCAATTATATGTAATTGCAAAGGTTAAATGTACATTATATACACAATTCTAAACATTATTAATGCAGCTCATAATTTTCTTTCTAACCATCATATAGTGAAGTAACGCAGGAGTGTTTCTAACTCGTGATGAGCCAATATGATGCTCTGTATTGGTCCAATATTAGCCCGGATCACTGGATTGGATATTGAGGGGAAAAAGAAAAATCAAAATCCTAACATACATGCTTTAATAAATACAGGCGAGATGATGTAAAGGGAGATTTTCATCACCCCTGTCGTGTGACAAGGACGCGAGGGAAAGGCTGCAAATGTCTGCCACACAGTTGCCACTCGATTTGAGAGCCGTCCTTATTTGCAATTTTAGCGACAAACTGCAAATAAACACATTGTTTTGTTTACACCAGCATGCCCATGTCCAGGGAACATCCATGTGATATGCATTTTCAGGTGTGTCATAGTGGATGATCTATGGAAAATGTATTCATGTGGATGTAGCTATCGGCAACACCTTGATGTGAAGGGAATGTTGGCTTTTGTCCAGAGGGAGAGGCGACAGACAAGTGTGACGGATAACTTTAAGGGTTTGTTTTGATGCTGATGTGCATCACGTAGTGGCACCACTGAATGAACTGGCTGCAGCATTGGAATCAGATTTAGGCAAAAATAAACAAACATAGCATGAGAGATTGTTTTTTGTCAACCGAAAAAAATCTGCATGTCGCAGCTGCAATGAAGGTATTCCCGCAAGTTCAGACAAGACCGTGTGCAAGAGTTTCCTTGCTGCTTGATGTTTACAGTATAAAAGCAGTGTTTTTGAGTGTGTAGCCTAGTGGCCTAATCCCGGTCTCTATTTTTAGAGCGAATGATGTAATACAACCAAGAATTAAAGACGTGCTGTGTGCGTGTGCTGGGAGGAGGCTGTGTGTCTGTGTGTGTGTGTGTGTGTGTGAAGGCTTGCATGCATGTGTGTAATTCTTGTGTGAATCCAGTGAATGTGTGAAATCCCGCAGCTTATCCAGATGTCAGGGGAGTTTGACTGCCCGCTGAGCCAAAGCTGTTTTTATTTTATTTTTTATTACCCACAGAAACAAGCTGCTTTTTATTAAAACATTTTAGCTCTTTGCAACCAAACAGGAATTAATCCTGTGCTGTTTCATAATAACTGGCCTCTCTGTGCTCTCTCGTCACCACTATCTGCCTCAGCTGAAAAACATGCTGCAACCTCCCCTGTTGTGTGAGCATATGTGTCTCTGCAGGAGGCTACTATTATTCAAATTATAGGCCAAGTTTATTGTTGTCATTAAGCTACAGTCTGCCTGATCTGAACCAGCTCACACGAACGCAGACTATGACGCAGCGTGTCTTGTCAGTCGCTGCGTCCACATTTCCTTCAGGTACCTCAGAGTACGTTAGATGTTTACTGCCGACTTTCTCACAATTGTGTCCCATTTCCCAATCACGGCCCTGGATGCGTCTCCATAACTGGTGGTAATATCTTTACAGTTGCATTAAAATCCCACAGAGGAAATCCCTGCTGAGTCTGAGCTTATTTCTTGCAAGCAGGGCAGGGCAATAACTCAGATTTTCTGAGAGGCGAACAAGTGGAGACCATGTAAAAGCAGGAAACTCTTCATTTTCCATTTCCGTTTACAATGCAAATAAATAGTGTCTCCAGCTTTACACACAAAGTGAGTGTGTTTTTCTAATCTTGATTTATAATGAGTATGTGAATACTGTGTATACCAACTGTTTGCTCGCGTAAAGAAGGATGAAAATTATCTCTCTAAAGTGTGACTTTGTATGGAATGCTTTTTCACTTAAGTAGGAAATAATAGATAAGTAAAATGAAATAATGAATTAGTTGCAGCAAAAATAAAGTATATTTTTTTTAATAATAACAAATAACACACAAAAATACTTATGACTCAGGACTGTGACTCCAGGCTGCATTTTCCCCACCCGGCTCATATCTACTTGAGTGACATTCATTTATTTGCCATTCCCGCTGTTGATTATTATTATTATTGACAGGTGAATTATGAAGCATCGACGGAGTCGCTCGTAATGAATACGGGCCAGTTCTCACTGACACTCCAATCAATCAGAGCATCCCTTATTTGTTCAGTGACGCCGTGTAACCGTTTGCATCATACTAGAACTATGGGTTGTCACAGATGATTTATTAGGTACGACTCTGTGTGAGTGCACATACATGACCACAGGCTTTACACAACCGCTGCTGGGGTACGTGTGGGCTCCGTACAGTTTTCTGTTGTGTACATTTTAAGGTGGCATTCATGTGGGCAGAGGAAACGGTGGTGCTGGTCATCTAAATGCTCGCTTTGGAAAAATTGGCCCCTTCCGTCTACAGTGCTGGCACTGCAGCCTTCAGAGTGACTGAGGCAGAGCCAGACCCCGGAGCCTGCTGTTTTCACTGCAGTGAGGAGTTGGCAGGGTGTGAAAAGGAGGCCAGCTGACCTCTGTACCTGCCTTCCTTTCATGATGTGTTGCCACTGGGACTGGGACTGCATTGGTTTCCATCTACTAGCCCAGGAGTATCCTGGACCGCTGAAAACAAAAGCTGGAGCTTTTAGAGAGAGAGAGGGAGCGACATTGTTAAGTGGTGATGAATCATTCCCAACAAAATGCTTAACCTCCGTATTACTGGCTGACCTCTTTTGATCAGTGATATCATGTTGATGCCTTATTATTGAATACTACTTTAAAGAGGACCAAAGCTTCTCATTGTGTCCAATAAAGCGTTTGCACCAAGTGCAGCTGCACTGGTAAATAAATTGTGAAACCGAAATGAATAAAATGGAGTTGTAATCTCCATTTTGAAATGTTGTTCTTTCTAAATAGTCATTTGAGTTGTGTTTTCATGTGTAGCCAAAGATTTTCTACCTTGTGGACCAGGTCTGTTGCAATAATCGCAAAAATTGAATATAGTGGTATAAACCTTTTATCTTCAATTCAATTTTAATTTCAATTTCAATTTCAGAGGGCTTTATTGGCATGGGAAACATATATTTATATTGCTAAATCAAGTATAAAAATAACAAAAAAATCCTAATTAATCCTAACTCAAGACAATCCAGCAACCTATAACTACTGAATTACACTCTACTCTGTTTTTTTTGTGCACGCACACAGCGTAGCAACATGTCAATGGAAAGAAATTGAACAGAACTATGTGCATGACTGATTTACTGTGAAATTAAATAAAATAGAGGTGCGTTAAACAGTAAAAGTAGCATCATTTGAACAGTGGCAGTCATCCTGGAAGCCGATGTTAGGGTTGACGAAGTTGCTCTGAGTTGCCATGGAAATTAAAGTTCAGTGGCGGTCGTATATTTGTAGTTTCTGACTACAAATTGAAAGCATACTACTGGCTACTCTCTACCCCAAGTTGACAGATTATTGCTTTTAACTACTGTGACTATCATTCTGCTGGAAAAAAAACCCACTTCATGTTCACCACAGCCCCTGCACTGTCTTATGTCGCCCCTCTACAAGCTTATAGAAGTCTGGCCAATCAAAAGAAATCCCGCTTTTATCACGGTCTGAACTAATATTGTCTGTATCAGTCGGGGTTTAACTGAGAGGCTGCATCACAGGCGGTTTGTGCAAAACAAGGGCTTATAAAGAAGAATAACATGCAGTCTCAGAATAAACACAGAGCAATTTAAGTCAGTATATGAGGCCCCCCCCTTTATAATTTAGTTTACTCCATATCTAATGAGATCCTCTGTACATATGGAATTGCAGTGTGCTGTGTTTGCTTTTTGCTGAGTCCCTGTGAATTTCAAACAAGCAAGACAAGTTTCTGTGTTGTTGCCCCGGGAGATAATGCAGTCCAGAGCCTCTGCTTGACTGGAAATGTATTATTTAGCAAATAGAACTGATCAAGGTTTTTTTTTTTTGGCCACTTTTGACAATGTGCTTTTGTGTCATTTCTTTCACTGTTTTCCTTCTCTATTATCTTCTCTTTACACTGGCTCTGACGTGGAATAAATCTTACCCTTTAAAAGGCTGCTGAGTGCAGCCGGAGTTGGAGGGAGCCCATCAAGACATTCCAGTCATTACAGCTGAGCTACAGATGCCAGAGGACATGAATGATCTCGTCCCCCCGGGGATTAAAGAACAGAACACATAAAGCAAAACTACTGCAACTGAGGAGGAGGTAAAAAAAAACCCCAGCACAAATCAACTCCAACATGGAATTTGCAGAAGAAGCTGTAACAAACTGGGGGCTGTTTACTGTGGAGAGATTTGTTTGTGTTATCTGACTTCTTCTGACTATTACCACTACTACAGCAGGTCATTTCCCTGAATCAATACGTTTGTGTTTACTCTGTCAGTGTTTTGAACTCGTTATTTCCTGTGTCTTTCTGGAGTGAACCATGCAGACTAAACCACTGTGTGTTTCCTCCTGTTTGGCTTTATGTTGATTCTATGTCTGTCCTGTGTCCAGCAACCTCATTACTAAACAGATAAGCGGTTGTTAGAGCTCATGCCACTGCTTTAGATTGACATAAAGAGCTTAAATGATCTGGTTTTCAATCCTAAACTTCTGCTGTGATTGCTTCTTTGAAGTGCCACATGTGGTTTCTTGAGGGAGCTATCAGAGTTAATTTTCTCCTTGCATCTTTTGTTAATATACTTGAGTTACGGATTACAGGTTAAGTTACAGGTTTTGCAGGTCGATATCATTTAATCATTTGGAAGCTGTGGTGTTGGGTTTGCAAAATGTTGTAATGTTTGTGCATCACTAATCTTGGGAGCGGAATGTTGAATTACCCTCTGATTCACTCACTTTCATGCGTCTCCCTCTCACTGACAGAACGAAGATGTCGGAGGCCTGAGTTAAAGCCACTCCAGTCCACCAGAAGGAGTGTGTTCCAGGCCTGGGGCTGGAGCCAGAGACCCCTACCTCAGGGGTTGAAGGGCCCTCACAGCCCGGTGTAAATCTGGACCATGGGGGATGGAGGGGCTTGTGCAACTGGAGGAAATGGGGTCAACCTGTCCCATGTCCTTTTCGACAAATTTGTCCAGGCGACCACATTTAAGGGCACGCTCAAGGCCTTCCAGGAGCTGTGTGACCACCTGGAGGTCAAACCCACGGACTGCAAGGTCTTTTATCACAAGCTCAAGTCCAAACTCAACTACTGGAAGGCCAAGGCGCTCTGGGCCAAGCTTGACAAGAGGGCCAGCCATAAGGAGTACAAGAAGGGTCGTGCCTGTGCCAACTCAAAGGTAAATGATGCATTCAGTGAAAACTTGATTTTGTGTACCAAGGAATCATGTATGTGATGCTCAAGATGGGTGTGTCAGTGTTTCATATTCATTCGTCACCTCTTGAGTTCATTGTTTACGTTTGAAAAAAGGTTTTTTTCCTCGCCTCGATGACCACTCAAACATTTTACACCACAGTTTTTGCCTTTCGCCCATTCACACCCATTCATACATGCATTCTATCATACCCTTTTACACGCTGCCAGCACACAATTCAGCAGCAGTTTGTGGTTAAGTGTCTGGCTCTTTACACCTGGCAATAAAATGTGTTTTCTGTGATCAGATAGGGATCGGATTGCGCTTCACCACGTGCGTTAACACCTGGTATTGATATGTGTCTCCGGTGTCCGTGTCAACATCTGATCACTGTCCAATCACAGTCACCCCCACCCTTACTTCACCTCACCCACCTCACCCACCGCTGCCATATCAACAACAACAACAATTTTCCCCGCACGTAAAGTCACACGAATGGACTGTTACGTTAGCTGTGCTCGGAGCCACCAAGTACAGTACCCCTGCTCCACTCGGCTGTTGTGGGTGGAGCAAAGACGCATTGGAAACGCATCACATTTACACTCCTGTTTAATCTGCTTACGATGTGCCTCAGACCACCTCCTGAAGTGGTTTCGCAGATCGGATAACAAGCCGTCCTCGGGCGCATTTACATCTGTGCTTACAAGAGGTCAGGCGCTATCCGATTGCAGTCCGCAAACACATTTTAATGCCAGGTGTAGACTAGCAGTTGAGAATAGAACCCCAACATTTCTGTTAAATATAAATATTAAATAATAAATATGAAAGTTTGACTGAAAGTGAAATGACGGCATCTTTTTTCCTTCTTTAAGAGTGAGATGTGAGGTGAAAGTGTGAGAGTAAAAAAGTCTGAGTCGATTTTGAACATGTGGTCAGTGGTGGACAGTGACTGTGCCTGCCTTATTTTTTCCATGTGAACGGTTGCCATAGCTCAGTCATAACATCTGCCCGTGTCTGTCTCTAGTGTCTGATCATCGGTGCGGGGCCATGCGGCCTACGTACAGCCATCGAGCTGGCTTTCCTGGGGGCCAAAGTGGTGCTGCTGGAGAAAAGAGACGCTTTCTCCAGGAACAATGTGCTGCACCTCTGGCCCTTCACCATCCAGGACCTCAGGGGCCTTGGGGCTAAGAAATTCTATGGGAAATTCTGTGCTGGTGCTATCGATCATATCAGTGAGTGCACGTGGCAAATGCTGCTCTTCTTTGCTTTTACTGTTTAAAGGCCCGGTGTGTACAACAGAGTGGAAGTGCTGCTAGGTGCTCTGTGGATCCTTCAGGGGTGCTGTAATTATTCTTATTTGTGTAGGACTCATTGCCTGGGGTAAAAAGAAATGTGCATTTTGAAGCAGAGTCTGAATATACATATGAAGAAGGATAATATCTCTGATTTGTAAAGTTTCCTGATGTGTATGGAAAAGAGTGGGTTGAGCAGAGAAGTCCTCGATGTTTGTAAACCATTACATTGCACAAATTCTTACTAGAACTGCAACTTACGATTATTTTCATCATCGATGAATCTGTCCATCATTATCTCCGATTGATCGAGTATTTGTTTGGTTCCCAAACCCTGAAATATTGATGTCCTCCAATGTCTAGTTTTGTCCACAAACCAAGATTTTTCAGTTTTCATGATTTCTTTGTCAAATGGAGCAACGATAACAGAAATAAGTCACATTTAAGAAGCTGTTTATGAATGCAATAATTGTTGTATCCCTAATTTTTACACACTGTACCTTTTTAAAAAGTCTATTTATTTTTTAATTTTGTTTTTGGTGTCTTGCTTGCATCGGTGGATGGATTTGAATGATTGTGTACTTGTTAACTACCTAAGGTTTTGTTTCTCTCTGTCGGTGTATTGCAGGTATTCGTCAGCTTCAGCTGATGCTGCTCAAAGTGGCTCTCCTGGTGGGCATTGAGATCCATGTCAACGTAGAGTTCAAGGGTCTTATCGAACCCCCTGAGCATCAAGAGACTGAGAGTAAGTGAGTCAAGCTGCTGCCAGACCAGCCCAGGAAGAAAAATGAATGGAAAGCCAACATGTGTTTTTGTCTGAGAACAATCTGTGAAAAGGTTTTTAAGCGTGACTCTGCTGATGCATTTCTGTCTGATTACACATGCTGTGTTTTCTTAGGGATAGGCTGGAGGGCTGAGGTCCACCCCAGGACACACCCTGCCAGTGAGCTGGAGTTTGATGTCATTATTGGAGCAGATGGCAGGAGAAACACGCTACCAGGCAAGTCTGCATGTACAGACCCGGGGAGAAAGGAATTAGTATAGTGCAGATTCTCCTTGACAAAACAAGGGAAATGCAAACTGCACTAGTTGTTGCTTTAAATCGCGTGGGCCTTCAATCACAAGGTCATAATGATTATGACCTCATTTGGATACAGCTGTGGATGGGTGCCTGACCTCACTCTGTTACTCGCGTATGAATAAGCATTTGAACACGTCTTTGTTTGTGTATTTGTTTGTGTCTGGCTACGTCCCACTGAAGAGATGATCTGCTCTCCCAGCACAGCAGAACAGGAGTTGGAGAAGTGGCTCTATGCTTTAACCTTTTAACACCGAGCGTATCACAGACGTATCACAGACGCCACGTTTGTGCACTTTGCATTACCGTAATTACATGGCGGTGTGTGCTATCGGAAAAATTCCAACGTGTGGTTATTACAGTAATTTCACTCGCGCTGTTTAGGAAGCCGGCGAATCAGCGTCTTTCATGCCAGAGAAGAGAGAGTTGGAAAAACACCTTTACATAGTTTCCTGTTTTTGCAAACAAATATTGCTTTAAATATGTTGTATACTGTTCAAATGTTATTTGAAATTCTTAAAACTTTTTGTTTTTCTTTCTTTTTCTTTTTTTTCTCAATTCAACTTGTTAATACACTATTTTAACATGCAGTAAATAGTAAATAACTGCCAGATATTGAAAATTATTTTGGAAAAATGGGCAAAGGCACTTATCCACAGGTGATTTTCTTGCCCTTTTATGGTTAACATAAGCAAAAAAAAGTCCAGACGGACATTTTGGGGGTTAGGTGTTAAAGGGTTAAAGAGGAGATGCAACATGGGAAAATTATACACACTGTACACAGCAAGAAAAACTGCAAACATGAATTCCTTTACAGGACGTCTGGCTGCATTTATGATGTAATATATGACATATACTGTAAATGGGCACAATAAATTGTTTCCTGAAACTTCTTGAAGCTAGAGTTGTTGTTGTTCCTAGCTTGTCCTTGAGTCTTGACCTTCAGCTCACACTTTTTTGTTCATGTCCCCCCCCGCAATCTTCAGGGTTTCGGCGCAAGGAGTTTCGGGGCAAGCTTGCGATTGCCATCACGGCGAACTTCATCAACAGGAACACAACGGCGGAGGCAAAAGTTGAGGAGATCAGCGGCGTGGCCTTCATCTTCAACCAGAAGTTTTTTCAAGACCTCAGAGAAGCAACAGGTATGTCACACTTGTCAAGTTTACAAATGATTGTGTGTTTTCTTTAAAATAGGATTGCATATGTTATAATATCCAGTGTGTAAGAATTGCAGAAAAAAAATCTGTCTTTATTTGAAAGCAATTATACATTTATGCAAACATACCTATGGGGAGTGTATTGAATACAGTAAATGTTACACATCGGACCTTTAAGATTCAGCCTAAAACATTGGTAATTGTAAGAGCTTTAGAGATTTAGTAAATACCACCCCAATTAAAGGTTAATAGGACAAAGGAACAATTTGTGAGCTCACGCAATTAAAATGCTTAACATCAGGTTCGATGCCAAGTCCATCAAGTTTATTGCTGACACGTCAATGTCCCCGGGCCTTTGGGTCGTGTAATTGCCTCTCTTGTCCCACAAATGGGACACGACAGTCAGCTGTGGCAATAAGGGAAACAATTGCGTTTGTTATTAAACAATACCTCTTTCTGTTGGCCTTCAAGGTATTGACCTGGAAAACATCGTGTACTACAAGGACGACACGCACTACTTTGTGATGACTGCCAAAAAACAGAGTCTGCTGGAGAAAGGAGTCATTCTGCATGTGAGTGATCAAAGACCACAGCATAGTGTGTGTGTGTGTGTGTGTGTGTGTGTTTGAGCTACAAATGATCTTATACTGTCTCTCTGTAGTAGTAGACCTAAAGGCTATATGAATGATGACCTATGATGATAATAATAGTATTTTTTCAGTCTTATTCTTTTCATTGTATCAGGCAATGGCCAACACTGTTAAGAGAATGGCAGTCCAAGTCAATTATAGTAGTAATTTTCCTTTATTTGCCACGTTCCACAGAACAAGGGAAATACCTATTTTACATTTCTTCTTAATCTACAAACATTTCCATGAAAATAGCATCAGGTATGTGCAGGTCTGTTTGTTTTCATGGTGAGCCGATGGCATAAATGACATTGTTGTGTACATTTTTGTTAAAGCCTTGAGGGAATTCAGAGTCAGCAGACACGTTTTAATGAAAACGTGCAATTTTCAGGAACCGGTGTGTGACGGATGCTTTTTATGGCAATGAAAATGATACATGCAGTTCAAGGCAATTTAAGAAAACAACCCTCAGTCCCAACCCCCACCCCCCACCTTCCTGTTACCTATCATCACCGCCAGCTTGGCCTGCCTTGGCCTAGCCTGGCTTGGCCTGGCAAGGACAACCAGGAAGCTTGAAGAAGCAGGAATGTGCCTCTCGCCACCCTCTATGAAAACATGTCACCCTGAAAGCATGCAGTGATTTGCTTTGAGACATGTGAACAGTGTGGTTCAGTCCGGTGACTTGGCCATTTCTCAAAGTACTTTTTACCACGATTACTTGTGTTAAGTGCTTCTCCCAGATAAGCAGCCTGTGGTCATTCTACATTTATTCACAGTAGTTCAAGTTCAAGGTAATCACGATACAAACTTTTTTGTCCCTACATTTGCTTCCATTTACAGTTATTCTTGTCAACTTTTTAACTAGTGCTCCCTGAATATGTTTGGTGCACTCACTTTTACTTCCTCTCTGCCTCCTCCTTTTTTTACTCCCCCCTCCCTCTCCACAGTCCTTGTGGTTTGTGTGAATTTATGCATCTGTGCTATTTTTACAGAAGCTCTGCTACCACAAGAATCTGGGACAGAATGAGCGAAATCATACAAACCTAAAAGACTGACCAAGCTGTTTTACAGACTCGTGTGTTGTCCTTGAACGTTGCCTTTCTTTTCTCCAGACAACATGGGGTTTACCTTGTGCAATGATCTTATAAATAAAAAGACAACTGCCTTAAAACACATCGGTTTTAATGCTATGAACATCTCAGCTGACACTTTGCGTCTCATTTTTATCGTATTTACACCTTCTGCCACTGCTGCAAACAAACCCTGTTCTAGAACTGCAGATTTCTTTCAATCTGTGACTCTTTGGCCATTTTTCTGTGGTATTTCCACACATTTACATGGTGATAAATTGGAAATTGATAATTACCACATTATAACGTCAAAATTCATCCTCTCTTATGTAAATAAGATGGTATTACCCTAATACTACATCATCATGACAATATTATGTCCACAATATTACCATATCAATGCTGTACTGCAATGTTAAGTGTTGTTTATTCACTATTTATTTATCTATCGATCTTTCCTGCAGGATTATGCGGACACGGAGATGCTGCTCTCCAGAGCTAACGTGGACCAGGTCGCTCTGCTTTCGTATGCCCGTGAAGCTGCCGATTTCTCCACCAGCCACCAGCTGCCCACGCTGGACTTCGCCATCAACCACTACGGCCAGCCCGACGTAGCCATGTTCGACTTCACCTGCATGTACGCCTCCGAGAACGCCGCCATGGTGCGGCAGCGCAATGGCCACAAGCTGCTGGTGGCGCTGGTGGGAGACAGTCTGTTGGAGGTGAGGAATTTGATCTTGAGTCACAGTCTGATTCATTTAAAAAAAATATCCACATCCATGGTTCTTCTGTGGCCATATTTGGTTGTTGAATGTTGTTTTTCACTGTTGTCTCCAGCCCTTCTGGCCCATGGGCACTGGCATCGCTCGAGGTTTCCTGGCAGCCATGGACTCGGGCTGGATGGTGAAGAGCTGGGCTCAGGGAAAAACCCCTCTGGAGGTGCTTGCTGAGAGGTGAGGCAGTGTGGAAACTGCCATGAATATACACAGTGAACTCACTCTGCTCTGTACTCTCTGTAACACTTGCACACACCTGCACACACACACACTCGCATTTTCCCTCTCCTCCAACACACCCTTTTATCTCTAAGTGCTTTCCGAGAAAATGTGCTTGTGTGCAATTTTAAGCATCAGGCCCACCTCTTCTAGTGCTAATGGGATAAGAGGCTCTCGTAGGAACTGAATGGAATGTGACTCTCTTTGTTTACAATTGCTTATATGATTTTCCTTCATGTGCTCCCATAGTGTACTTCTATATTGTCTCGCTGATGATAAGTCACTGAATGCAATTGTGTTTATCGTTGAGTGAAATGTTTCTTTCTCCGTTCTTCAGGGAAAGCATTTATCGTCTACTGCCTCAGACCACACCAGAAAACGTCAGTAAGAACTTCAATCAGTACAGTGTGGATCCGACCACACGTTACCCCAACATTAGCCTTAACTTCCTCAAGCCCAGCCAGGTAAGAATGATCACAGGTGTCACCTGTACGCTTAGAGGTCCAGTCTGTGACATTTAGCAGGGCTTATTGGCAGAAATTGAATATACAACCCATACGTATGTATGTATGTATGTATGTATAACGGCTTCCGAATCAAAATCATTTGGTTTTTGTAGCTTTAAAACAAGGTAAGGGCCGTGCTTTACCGAGGACGTTTCTACAGCAGTCTGAACATTTGTGTTAGAGCCATGCGCCGGAGCATCATTACCTTAGACTCGTGTCAGGCTCAGGCTTTTTTTAACCTGCCAATTAGGAAGATGTTTGTGTTTAAACTTAAACCCATTTCAACGGCGACACTTGAACGCAGCAATTCTCACTCAGATTCACAGATCACATTACACGGCTCCCGCGTCCTGCCACAAAATGGACAACATAAATAAAAAAAATCACAGATGAAAGACAATAGAGAACAAGAGGAGAAAGGCAAATACTGAAGTATATGCCATTAAAAGTGCTCAGATAAGTTTGGAGGTCTATAACTGCACCTGTGCATCAAGTTAAATAACTTCATAGCCTATTTAACCTGATCCTTTAAACCAAAAAACCCCTAATTCAGGCTTGATTTGGGTTGGAGCCTGAAAATTCTGAAAACCGGCCGTGCCGGGCTTGGGCTCCCCCCCTTATTGCCAGGGCCAGGCTCGGGCCCAGATTCTAGGCCCGTGCAGGCCACTAATTTGTTTTGTTGCACTATGCAGTCTCACCATGAAACGTCACTAACATATTTTGTATGTTTGTGTTTTTGCAGGTGCGGCATCTCTTCGACACAGGGGAGTCGAGGGAAATGCGCATTGAAATAGAGAATGTAATCAACTCGTCAACACCCAAGTTGGCCAGGAATGGTTTGTATCTATTGTATTCTTATTTATTTTTTTTTTGTGTGCTTATTGATCAGTGTAGGATTTTGCTGCAATCACTGTTGCCGAAATGTAACACTGAACTATTTCCACCCCAGACAATTATCTGCTTGACAAGCAGTTGCAAGGTAACACAAAGTCCAAATGCATGGTGTTGCTTTCCAGGGACCCCTAATAGTTTAACACTTAAACTGGAAATGGAATGATGGACTGCAGCCTATAATTATTTTTTTCCCTGTGTGCACTAACTCAAGTCGGTGATCCTGTGTTATACACAACACATCATGTGCTTTAATAGCTGTTTAAAAGGTTTCCTATAAATTCTGCATCCTTTCCTAACCTCCCGTTGCATAATTCAGAGACGCTTTTACGTCTCACGGTTCACACGATGCGTCCTCACTGGCTGGTTCACACTTGTACTAACAGGGTTGATGAGTCCATGGATGACCAGACTTTCTAATGTTACTTTCAGCCATGAGATTGCCCAGCAGAAGATGTGTGGTCTTTTTCCTGAAACAATACTTCCTGCCATTTTGAATTATTTTTAAATTCTTTAATATTCTCTGTCTTGTCAAATCAGAATCCATTGCTCGCTCTAGTAAACTGCTCAACTGGTGCCAGAGACAGACGGAGGGATACAGGAATGTTAAGGTCACAGACCTTACCATGTCGTGGAAGAGCGGCCTGGCCCTGTGTGCCCTTATTCATCGATACAGACCTGATCTCATGTGAGTATCTGAACTAAAAACTCTGTGCATCACACTGAGCACAGATGATTTCAAGGAGTCATTTCAAATGTGTCCCATTGTTGTAAGACTTTTTTTTTTTGTCATTAATGAAGTTTATTACTGGAACCTCAGGTTTGGACTGTTCCATATTAGTCTGTTCCAAACTTTTTTATATGGGGGACCCACTTTTTATGACTATCTATCTCCTCTTCTAGTAGCGTCCTACAAAAGTTTCATGTTTTTCATATATACACTGAAATCTGGAATGACATCCTCTACCATACTTATAATAGCACTCGTATAAGTCCTATTTCTTGGAGGATTCTTTTTCTTGATTTGGGGTTTATTTTGTATTTTAATGTCTTCTTTTATTTAAAAAAAAAAAACAAGACGATAAGACATGTTGTAAAGCGGTTTTAACTGAGCCAGGGCAGTTTAACAGTAGTACTTTCCTGTATAATATTTAAATAAATATGAATTAAATAAAAAAAAAAATTGTCAAAATAAAACACAACATAACATTTCTGACCATTTTTACTGCCATGTCTGTTACACCTTATGTTATTTTTAATAGTTAAAGCAGCCATTTCCAGGAGATATTTGTGTAAATCTTAAGTAAAAGGCCCGGGAGCAAAATCAGCATATTTATTTGGCGCCTCTCCTGTGGGTCCTGAGGCAGTCTCTGGGAATGACAGCTGCACATCACCGCAAATGTCGTCACTCCTTTGTTGTACACACAACACACAAAGCCTTATCCTGCTTCTTAAATCCAAACCAGTTAATGCCTAACTCTAACCTCAGTCTAACCACAGTGTAAGTCTTATCCCTAAAATTAACCAGTGGTGTCTCATTAGGACCAGGTTTTGGTCTCTATAAGGACTACTGGTCCTGACGAGGTCAGTGTATATGCCAGAAAAGGTAACAATTACCAGTATACACACACACACAGACACTCCCTTTACTCTCATGTATACTCCGTGAATAAACACATTCTCCATCCACACCGCCTAATGCAGTTTTCTTCCCGCCGGAGGCAACATGACTATTAACATTATAAGCTATTAGCGTCTGTGTCCTGTCTGACCTTTATCAAGTGCTGTAGCAGTTGTGCTCCGTTGCCTTTAAGAGGCCCGATGATGGCAGTGGGGCAGGGCGGCTGATGGGTGGAGAGGCCTTTTGAGAAATTAGCGTTTACATATACGTGGAGGACGGCTTTTGCTCCGACTCTGATGTGATGTTCCAGCGCTAATGCTCTTCAATTGACTGTATGCGCAGTTCAAACGTATTGATGTGGAATGTTGATGTAATGATGTTGACAGTAAGCTTCTCATCTTGTGTACAGTAGCCTGCTGTACAGAAACACTTGAGTGTAGTGTCAGTCAATACGTCCTTTAGAACAGTTTAAAAGACGTATTACATTTAGTATTCTCCTCTCAAGAATCCTGTTACTCATGTAACTCTTACTAGTACCTGATCCATCATCATATCCAAGTCTTGGATGTCAAGATTAGTTGTTTTTTGTTTGTTCTTTATCTGTTGACATTCCCGTATCCCATCTCATTCTCACGTTATCCTCAGATCTGTCTCTCTCTCACTTTCTCCATCCTCCTGCCCGCAGTGACTTTGACTCGCTGGACGAGCGAGACCAGGAGAAGAACAACCAGTTGGGCTTTGACGTGGCAGAGAGGGAATTCGGCATCTCGCCCTGCATGACCGGCAAGGAGATGTCTTCTGTGGTGGAGCCGGATAAACTCTCTATGGTCATGTACCTCAGCCAGTTCTATGAGATGTTTAGGGACACAGTGCCACCTGGAGGTGAGACTGGGTGACACAGTAGAAAGGAGCGTCATCTATCAAACAGATGCTGGGGAATCACAATCACTCCTCTAAATGAAACTCTCATTTTCTCTGTGGATTTCTGCTCAGATAACCACAACCTGAGTCCTGAGGAGAAGGCAGCACTCATAGCCAGCACCAAGTCTCCCATCTCATTCCTGAGCAAACTTGGTCAGAGCATAGCAATATCCAGGAAACGAAATCCAAAGGTTAGAGTCTTGATTTTTATTTTTTATTTTTTTCTTCAAAACTCTTAAAGGTCATGTCACTGTTTCATTGTTGTGCGCATAGTAAAAAATAACTTGTGATATGTCACCAGCAGGACAAAAAGGAGAAGGATGTCGACAGTTTGGGGAAGAGGAGGAAAACCAGTCAGTCTGAAGATGTGAGTATCTCAGATGTTGAGCCTGTGATTACTATCTGAAGTATCTAGATATACCCTAGACAGACAGCAGCAGGCAAAAAAAACACCTACATAAACTTTTCCACTTTTTTTTTTCCTCAGGAGGAAGTTTCTAGGGCGAGCCGTGACGACAGGACATCTGTCCCCACTATCATCTCTGAGAGAAAAATGGACTCTGCTGCCGTAGGCAACAACAACAACAAGGTCAAGGTCATGGCCACCCAGCTACTTGCCAAATTTGAGGAGAACGCCCCTGCGCAGTCGGGACTCAAACGACAGGTATGGAGGAAGTCATGTGTTTGGAAAGAGTTTCCCGCTGTGGTGGAAGAATAGGCATGAGGGAATTGATGTTTAGCCTTTGTAGGAGTTCAGATCACTTTTGCATACTTTGCATACTTGTGGTTTGTTTTCTCCTACAATGAATATTTTTGATGGACATGTAGATTTCCTGGCTGTAGGCCTCTGCATTAATGAGCTCGGATCCACAATGCTAATACTGGTCAAGCTGGGTATTGTTCCCTGGGCATGTGGGCAGCCTCTCGGTGCTGACGGAGCGCGAAGGGAGAGTTGGTTTGCCGGTGAACTGGTTTGAAAAATCATGCTTTTTGTTGCTGTGGGAGAAAGGTGTGGGCTGCACGAACACTGGGCAGTGTTTACGAAAAGGCGACTGAAGAAAATGTCTTGTTGCTTTGTGATTTAAAGTAGCCGCTTTGATATTTATGTTTTTTATATAAAAAGATTACACGCACACATGCATCTGTTGCTTTTGACTTTAGATGTGGATGACTCAGGGTTGTCATCTTCTTTTTTTTCCCCATTACTCAAGTTCTAATGAAATCTGTGTGACATGTTTGTTCTCTGAAGTTATTTGAACCAAAGTGGATCAGTACACACCAGACTGCTCTTAGTGCTCTCTGCTGGATCACATGCTAATGACTTCAGATGGGTGGGTTTACCTCCAGGCTGTATATTGTGAAGTCAAACAGGGTTTTATGGGTTTTTGGAGATGCATCAACAGCCCCCGCTATGGAAGTAACAGATGGTATGATTCTGTCCGTCTAATGCTTAGTAGTTTGAAGGTTTTCAGGAAGATGTTTTAAATAGCTAGTGTTGCAGTTGCTTGTTTAAATATGGGTGCACTTACTATCAGTGTGTATTTTGTATTATGTGACATGGCAGACTACTATAAATGTTACAGAACGTTTCCCAGCATCATCGTCTCATGACTCTCTGTCATTTCCTTATTATTCAGCCACTACAGCCACTGTGTGCCTGATTCACTTCCTTCTTTCCATTTTATTTTTTATCTCTCCTCGTTTCCATCTCTCATCATGGACCATGATGCCTTCCTTGCATGGTTATTCTGGCCTTCTCACTGGCCACGCACACTGTCACTCATCGTTACTTGGCCGTTAAGGCGGACTCACTGCCCAATCTGGACTGCCTTTTACCCTCGTCCCCACCCAAACCCCCTGTGAAAGAGCCAATGCGGCTGGCACCTGTTCCAGCATGGAGAAAGGTAAAGAGTCGAACTATTCCACCCTTAATCCCCTTAGAGCCTAACCACTTAGACTGACCATCTAACCATACGTCCCCCTGGTGTGTGATAGTGGACAAAGCTGCTTTGTATTGACCAGCAGTGTCATCTGCTTCATTCATATCCTCTCTGTAAACGAACTACAGATCACTACTTTCATATTTGGTGGATTTAACTCAGTTGTCCAGGGGGCTTGGAAATGTGTTGTGTATTTAACAGAACAACAGTGTGTGTGTGTGTGTGTGTGTGTGTGTGTGTGTGTGAGAGATGCAAATTCCCAGCTGTGCACTTGTCAAAGAGAAAGATAATTAAGCGTGCACCATCATTATGGCCTCTCTCCTTGCTTCCCCTGTCCCGGCTCAGAGACGCACACAGCAGCAGGAGCAGCTGAGCATTCGCTACAAAGAAATGATCAAGTGTCAGACACTGCCCAACAGAGGGGATCAGGTATGCTGGCTTCATAGTTGTAGTAATCCCCCTAGTGCTTTTTACATGATCCTTTTTAAATCCAGGATCTCCTTTTTATACATGAGCATGGATTGGTGTTAAGAAGCTAGTGGGGAGGGAAGGTAGCCTCACAAAGTCCATCAACATCTTTTTACACAAGCGCAGTACCTGTTCAATATGTGCACTGTGTAAGCAGGAGAGAAAGCAACTCTTTTTGCGACATTATTGTTGCATTTCTTATCCAAACAATGTCAACGTCGGCACTGCACACAATGGTGCCCTTATTAACTCACCTGCAATGTTTGAAGCCTGTGGAGCCACCTATTGGACAGCTAAGTAAATAAAAGACTGACTGGTGTTCCTTGCATTTATAGATCGATGCCACGCTGGACACCATTCACATAAAACAACCTAAAGGCCTTAAGTAGATTAAACACTTAAGTAGGGCTGCAACTAACGATCAATTTCATAATCGATTAATCTGGCGATTATTTTCTCTTTAATTGAGTAATCGTTTGGTGCATAAGAAGTCAGTTGATTAGTGTTCGTCAAACCTGGAAATGATGATGTTCTCAAATGTCTTCTTTTGTCCACAAACCAAAATGATTCAGTTTTAATGATTTCTTTAATGTTATCTGGACCAAAGAAACCAGAGAATACTCACATTTACGAAGCTAAAACAATCAGAAATCTTGTTGTAATAATGAAAAAAGCTTTAAACCGATTAATCGGTGATCAAAATTGTTGACAATTCATTTAGTAAACGATTAATTGAGTATTTGTTTCAGCTCTTTACCTCGTTTCATCACTACAAACCCGTGTCCAAATCTCTTTAACCCTTTAACACCTAAGCCTAAAAAAGGCCGTCTGGACTTTTTTTTGTGATTGCTTATTTTAACCATAAAATGGCCAGACAATGTCCTGTGAGTAAGTGCTTTTAAGTAAGTGCATTTTTTCTAGAATAACTTTCAGTATATGACAGTTATTTATAATTTACTGAATGTTAAAACAGTGCATTAACAATTTAAAATGAAGGAAAAACAAAAAGTTTTATTAAGAAAAAAAACCAACAACACTGTAGTTGTACAAATTTGAACAGTATAAAATATATTTAAAGTAACACAAATGTGAGTTTTTGTCTCAGTGTCCAAAACCAGGCCAAAAAATGGAAACTATGTACAGGTGTTTTTCCCCTCACCTTTCTGGTGACAAAGAAGCGGATTCGTATTTACAGACATTTACTGCCAGCGAATTGGCTGGTTGTGTGTTGTTTAGATGGAGGACTGTTTTATGTTCAAAGTAAAACTGTGAAAATGGTCATAAAAATATAGAGTGAGATGCAAAATAGTATCTCACTATACCAGTATAGTGTGGAGGTTCAACGGTGGGTAAAGATATTTTCTCTAAACGCATAAAAGTCAATAACACAGTGTAGATTATATTTAATATTTCTGCTGCCTGGAACAGATTTAATATAAGGTGAGTTGAGCCATGCAGAGATGGAACAGACAATCCTAATGTATGAGGTCTACCTTCCCCTTCACTCTTCTTGCTAGAAGATGATGAAAATGTGCTATTTTTGGTAGCCATACATCCCTCTCATAGGTGCACTTTATCCAGTATGTGTTGCTCACAAAGAAATAAGCTCCAGTGCTGCTCTCACTCCTCTCGGCCCACTAGAGGACCAGCTGTAGCTGTCCGTCCTACTTTGTCTTCCCCCGCTTTACTGTTTCCCTCGTGAATACTACAGTCGGTGCAGTTGAGTGCCAGAACCATTTATCTCCTGCTGATGGCTAAAAAGCTTGTCCTTTGTCTCATCACTAGATTAAGCATTCACATCACAGACGTTGATTAAAGCCTCAGACTCAAACTGTTTGAAGGGAATTAATTCTCTGCTGTTCTTGAATATTCTCTCGCTGCACAGGAAGTTTCATCCTGCCTGAATGCAGCGTCAAGGGTTGAGGTTTTTAAAGCCAGTGTTCAACTATTTAATTAAATTTGCTCTCTTTTGTTTTAGTGGATCTCATTCAGTCTTTTGTAAAATGTATTTCTATACATCATCTTTCAACATTATGTCATAAATTAACAGGGATGGGACAATACCACTTTTTTTGTGTCCGATACCGATACCACCAACTCGAGTATCTACCGATAGCGATATTAGTCCGATACAGTCATTTTAGAGCATGAACGCATGCAGCTGTTAACAACACATTTGTTTAGAGTCATTTCATAGACCTACCGTAATTTTCCAGCTGTGTAACAAATGTTGTTCTCCCCAAAAGAAGAAATAAACAGCCCAAACATGACTCAGCTAAAATGCTTTTGCTGATTTTTATTTTTATATTTACAGTCTGTATGTAGTGAAACATGCCATATATAGGATGTTTGATAATATTGGAGTTTTTTTTATCCGATCGAGTGATTTTGATCACTATTGGAACGACACCGATACTGAACGATTCCCATCCCTAATAATTAACTATGACATATTAATGTGTTTATTTTGCTGTATACACCCTGTGGGTGGCTCTTTTGTTGGGGTATGTGTTTGCTTTGCTCAGGTAAGTTCACCATGAAACTAAACTATAAACTTAATAAAATACATTTACTAATTTAGTGTCAAAGTTATACACAGATTTTATTTGTTCTAGTTGACAGCTTATTAAGTGGTATTATGCAATGTTAACTAAAAGCAGAGAGAATAAACGCGTGAATCTTTGCACTAGCTCATTATTTTCACTCTCCTCCTCCTCCTCTTCATCATCATCATCATCATCTTCTGCTCAATCTGCTGTTCCTGTCCTTCATCCCTCAAGGCCAGAAGTGGTGCAGACCAGCTGTGCAATTCGGGCCCTCGAAGTTGCCCAAAGAAAACCATACTGCTCCCTTCTTCTGCCTCCACTTCTTCGCTCTCTCTTCACACTGAGGTGATGCACCAAATCTGCCGTGTCTGTCTGTTTTCATCTGCCCATCTGTCCCATAATTCCACGGAGAATCCCATAAAGTGCCACTGCCTCCTTACTCCCCGTTTTTTAATCTCCCCATCCAGGCCTCTTGATAAATTCTGCTGTGCCTCAGATTTGACCTCTGAGTTATTAGTGTAAATAAAAACAAAATGCCCGCGTTTTCCCACTTGTATTTTCAAAGATGTCCCATCTTTTTGTACTCCCTCATGTGTGTGTGAGAGTGTTTCATTATTGGACGAGGTTTTTGTTTTCATGCTTTGGCAGCTTGTAAGTAAAGACTGAGGGAACCTTGGGTAGTTTAAAACTCATGTGAGACTTTCTAACAGGCTGTACTCCAAAGGGAAAGTCAACAACGTAAGCTTATTAGCTATTGTTGATTTAGTGTTAATACCTGCACATCTGTCTGTTCGTCTCTGCCCTAAAGAATTCACATGGAAACCCAGAGGAAGAGGAACTTGAATACTACGAAAGGCCTCTGAAATACGGGGTAAAGTGTTTGTGTGCTTTGGGGCTGCACGATATTAGGAAAACATGTGATACTGGTTGTGATAAAGTTGCTTGCGATGACGACTTGTGATAATTAAATAGATACTATATTAATTATACAGTATTAATGTATCTCTGCTTTGAGTTCGCTGCTAACATGGACTCAGACAGGCTAATTAGCCTACGCAGACACTGGAAAACAATGAAAGGAATACGTCACAGATTTGCATTTAGCTTTGTATTACTAGAATAGGGGTAGTATTTCTGAAAATTTTCCCCTGAGTTAAGAAATAGCTTCATTCTTTTCTTTGTTACTTTCCCACCAGTGACACTTGGTCCTGTTAGCGTAACTGTTAGCAAAGATGGCGGACATGATTTATATTCTGGGAATGAGGTCCCCTTCCCCTACGAGTGGGTCTAAAAAGTGCAAAATTAGCATTGCAGTTTCAAGCCTTGTTTCAGTTTCAAGTGTCACTGGTGGGCAGATAGTTATTTAAGATATTTCTCGACTCTAAACAATCTCTTCTAATTTCTTTGCCCACCAAGGCTATTTAAGTATGCTAGGCTGCCACATTGGAAGAATACTACCTGAATGGAAAGTCATTAGCTAAACAAATGCGGTCCAAGAATTCTTTACTATACGTATGTATGTATATTGCACATGTTTTCGATACATGTGCAGCCCTAGTGTGTTGCATGGGCATGTGTTAAGCTTGTGGCTGCCGTCTCATTTGTTTGTTGTTCGGATTTTTTGAAATGAGATACTGGTTAGAGTTGTTGTAGCATCTGTTTGGAAATATTCTATATTCTATATATAGTATAAAATCCTGTCATTAAAAGCACTGGGCTTTTAGCTACTCTCTGCAACAAGTCTCAGTGGAGCTTCCTTGGCAGGAGTGGGATCCACTGCACCTGACAGACCCAGGAGCCATTCACATACCGGGTATACAGGAGAGAGCCAACTGCCTCATTGCAAAGTTTAAGGGCAAACCCGACAAACCACCAAAGGTGAACACCGTGCACGGATGTAGAACATAGTGTCCCGTATTAAAAACACTTTAAAAATGCAGTTGGTGTATACATTTTCTCTCAAGTCTAACGGCTTCTCTCAACAATCCTTCTTTTCTCCCATGGAGCCTAAGAAAAAGCCCTCCCGTTTCTTTTTAGAGCAGTGGTACAGTTCCCGAGGCGTCAGTCCTGGGTCACCACTGTCCTCTCCCGACTCCTCTCGAAAGGTTAAGTTTCTTGTGCTGTGGACTAAGACTCTCTAACACATCAACCTCTGTCATTATGAGAAATAACCACAGAGAAATGAACTGAAGACGTTACATTCAGGCATGGGATTGCTCAGCTCGTGTTTATCTAAATGTGTTGTCTGTTGATTTGTGAGGTATTTTCTGCTTGATATTCTTACTAACTGCAAGGCATTGATTACATAGTTTACCCACTCAGGCTTACATTACTACATAAATTAAAGGCTGTCAGCGAGAACTATGCAAACAATGGCTAACAAACCATCTGTTGTATGCGCCACAATAACAGGCTTGTTGGAAGGAGAGGTTGTTTCTGAACTAAAAAGGCGGAGAATAAAAACATTTCTCTCCTTGTGCATCCCTATGGTGATTGAATCATCTATTTCTCTGCAGGAGACGACAAGAGCTCTGCAGTCTGACGACCAAATGCCCTTATATGTGCTTAGTATTCAGGAGAGGGCTGAGCAACTGGCCTCTCAGTTTGAGGGCAAACCAGTTGGACCACAGGTGACATTTTTTATGCAGACGGCTTAGTGTCTGCCTGGTATTTATACACATGAATAAAAGAGCATGAAGTGTTTGGTGGACTAGCCCTGTTGGTCAACTTTACTTGCTTAGATTGCTTGCATAATCATGTGTGTATCTCTAGGAGCAGCCTTGTGCATTTGGAACATTGAAAGACAGCAGTGGTTGGTCAGTCACAGCAAATATAGGTGCAAAGATTCCCATCCTCCCAGTACAGGACTGCGGTGAACTGGGCCATAAAAACCCTTAGGAGGACACGTCAAGAAGTGTTTATCATATATTATAATGGAATTAATATATCCATTTAATAGTACCGAACACTATCTCTCACACTCATTGTACCACATTATTACCACTACGGGTGGGAATCGCCAGAGACGCCACGATACGATATTATCATGATATTTTAGTCTCTGCATCATATTATCATGATATTGCAAACTGCAGTGTTTGCGAAATCATACAATGCGATATACTCGCACGGCACCTCTAGTGTGAGCACTTGGCACCATCTAGTGGACTGAAATGTAACTTGCTGATCGACAAAACGTTACATTTTTATTTGTAACGCCTGTAAAAAATAAATGCTAATAATCACAATACTGATTATTATTTCATTGTTCTTTTACAATTTATTTTTACAGGTGGTTTGTTACTGCTCTCCAGTCCTTGTTGTCAAAATTGTTTGGAACCAGTTCCTTAAAAGACCTGGTATAATAGGTTTCTGTTCCTGTAATAAGCTGCCCCCCTTTTGGTTGCAACAACATACTTTCTATGAAAGCTAAGGTAATGGCACTATGGTAAAGTCATTTCCTCAAGCATAGGCATCGAATAAGCGCTTTGGGAGAACAGCATTTGTTAGACGTATGTTTTTTGGAAGAATTATCTAAAGATGTTTGGTGAGTCACTTGCCTTTTGTTCAAAGACAGAGCAGAAGAAAATATATCTGGATGGCAGCACACTCTGTCCCCAAACCTTAATGTACCATCCTTTTGTGCACCACACCACAATAGAAGAAGCTTGTTTTTGAAATCCTAACGGCCTCTTTGGGCTAGAAGGCACCACAGTGATAATCTTGGCCCGGTGAAAGTCAGCAGCAGTTCTGGATGAATGTTGATATAGAGTGTTGTGGAGTTACGGTGGGTGAGGTCTTAACCTGCAGATGCAGTAAGTTGGTAAAGTAAATAAACTGACCAACAGGCTGCTCTACTAAAACTCTAATTAACTGCGGTTTGATAATTAACTGAACTTTCTTTCATTTACTCTTGCATTTCTAACTTGTCTCCTCTCCTCCTCTTTTGTTGAGACTAAGAAAAAGCCCTCACGCTTTTTTATGGATCAGTGGCACCTGGTCCGAGCTCCCCCCGACTCCTCCCCCTCTTCTTCTGACACTTCGAGACAGGTAGTCGCTTCATGCCTGGCGGGAATGTCGTGCGGTGGCTGCTAACACACGGCACCTCCACTGCACTGAGAAGAGTGCTTAACACCGCTTGAGCTCACGAGAGACCCGCTTTAAAATGGGATTGTTAATCCTTTACTGTAGCTGTGATAAATATGCAGATCAGTCCCTGTCATAATTGATCTGATGTCATTATATTCTCAGATGGGTTGTGCTTGATCTGAATTCTAATTCCCATATTATATTTGCCAAGGGAGTGCCTAGTTGTTGTTTTGGATGAGAGGCAGAAAATCTCTTCGCAAAGGCAGTGAGACCACAGCACCAAAAAAAAAATAAAAAATCGTAATCGTGCTCAAATCTCATCTGCGTTTGGAGATTTCACGGCTTGCTTTTGTGACCTTGCATCTTGGCATGCTGTGGATCAGAAAGCTGATTTGTTGTCTTTTCTTTTGTGATTAAATCTAATCCTGGTATAGAGTAAAGCAGGATTTAAACCAAAAATGGTTTCATTTGTCGCTCTCGTACGTCGGATAATAAAAATCAGAATGGTGCTTTCCAGCATTGTGTGTGTGTGTGTGTGTGTGTGTGTGTGTGCGCGCGCATGTGAATGAAAATGGCATCTGTTTAACATGTGTGTTATACAGTAGTTTTCCTCACTCTGTAGTTCAACATACTGAGAGAGAGTTAATCTTATTTTTTGACGTCCACGACTGGCAAACGCTCTTTGTCATCTGCGACGCTCACGTCGTCATTTAAATAACATGTTTGCCTGAAGGCAGAAGTGCACACATCAGCACACTGGAGTTGTTTATGGGCCAAAGCATGTTTGTTTTTTCCCCTCAAGTTCTTCACTCAAGCATGGAAACATTGCTACGTTGTGTCTAATGGCCCCGTCGGTCTACTTTCGTCAATGCTGTGACCACACTTTTCCTTTTCCCTTTTTTTTTTCCCTGTTCTTTGTTTTTCATCTCTCATTTTCTAATGTTTGTTCACCTCTCCTTGTTTCCTCCTAACGCTGGTTTATAGCGCTATGTAAGGATGTACACTGGGGGAGTTAGCTCATTGGCTGAGCAGATAGCCTGTCAGCTTCCGTCTCAGGAAGAACCCAAGGCCGTACCTGAAAAGAGGGATTTGGTAAGCACATTGTTGTCCCGGTGCTGGATGGGAGGACAGCATGTGGTTAGAGTGTTGTTATGTACAGTGAGCTGTGATTAATACAATATCTCCCTTTAGAGTGTGTTTGTGACAAAAGTTTAGTGCTTGTAGAAGAAGAGTGTGATGAAAGTTTTGATTGTCTCGAATGATAAATAACCCGTTGGCTGGCTATGATGTTGTTATTAGATTATAAAATAGCTCGATACCCAGTGCACTTTGACAGTAGCCCGGTGAGATTGTGGCTTGATGATGTTTACAGTCCGTCCCTTTCCTGTTTTTATCCCCACCCAAATGCTGCTTAAATTATTTATCTTTCCATAGGGCTCCCTCCGAAAAGAGTTCCCCGTCAACATCGGAGGCAGCGACGTTTGCTTCTTCTGTCGGAAGCGCGTGTACGTGATGGAGAGGCTCAGCGCGGAGGGGAAGTTCTTCCATCGCAGCTGCTTTAAGTGCGACTACTGTGGCACCACACTACGACTGTCCTCCTATGCCTTTGATGTGGAGGATGGTAAGAAGACAGCACTTGTGATTTTCCCATCCAGTATATGTCATCCGTCAGAGACTTCACACAACAATAGTGGACAAAATCAACATTGGCTTTGGCTTAACGGTCACACAACATCAATCAACACACTTGACTGGTTCATGGCTTGATGAAAAACCCCGAGTGGTCACATCAAAAGCTCCCACATCACTCATGTGTCTGACACACAAACAGGATGAGCACAAAATGTGTCATTAAGTGCAATAAGCTCTTACCAAACCAAATGTCAACACCTTAAATGTGCAGATGTGACCTTACGACATGCCACAGTGGCCCCCGAGAGCCATGTCTCATTCCACAGTTTTTCTTCCTCTGTGAAGTCTTTATTGTGCTCAAGGACAAACACCAGATTGTTCAATGAGACAGAAACACTTGCTTGTCAGAATTTGTCATGGGACATCAAACCCACTGATGGTCTAAGACAAAACAAAACAAAAAAAAAAAGCAAGTCATTCTTGCATTTATTTATTTATTTATTTATTCTAAGTCACAGTCCACACAGTCTGCTTCTGCAGAGCAGACGCAGCATATGGAGGCTGTGAGGTAGATTTGCAGAATATTCACACTCACTCGTATGTTTCTATTGGTATATTCAGCGTGTCTGCTTGTTTTCTCTTGTCTGTCTCCTTTGTCCTGCAGGGAAATTTTACTGCAAGCCCCACTACTGTTACCGGCTCTCAGGCTATGCTCAGAGAAAGAGGCCTGCTCCCTCCCCTCCTCCAATCACAGCTAAGGTATCTGTTTTTATTGACTGATGGTATCTGAATATTCTGGAATTCATTGCTTGCTGAATCATTGGGAGGTGGAGTGGCTTCCTTGCTTTTGTGCATTGATAAGAACACCTGTCTCCACCCCTTCGCAGGAGAGCCTCATGCCTCAAACGCCTGTGGCGACCGTAGATGCCCCCGGAAGGGCGATGGCAGCCGCAACCCCATCAGCTGAGCTCCAGCCCTCAGGTACCCCACTTTCCTCCCTCGCTGTGGCAGTTACACCCTGCTGTCTGACCACGGTTGTGGGAGTTCCTCTGCGTACCGTCTGCCGCACGCTCTCGTGGATCTGCCACCAGGTGGCACACAACCCCCTAGATTCTCCCTTCCTGTGTATCTACTGCATCTACCTCTTCTGCTGTTTCACCATCAATGTCCTGCTCAACCTCCTCTAGCATGCACTCTCTTTTCTTCTTTCTTATTTTGTCTTATTTTAAGCCCTTGCCCAACTAACTTGACTGTGTAGACGTAGTTGATTGTATCGCCTCGCAGAGGGTGCGGCGTGCTCTTGTAATTTGTCTCTGTCTCAGTAATTGATTTATTTCTTCAAGATGCAGCATTCTTTCTGTCTCTGTTAGTCCCTGTTGTATGGCCCACAGATGGCCGAGACGGTTCAGGAATGTTCTGGCCAAATCCTTTTTAGAGATGAACGTTGCATCTAAAACATTTTTATTTGTTTTCTCTTGGCTTGGAAATTAAAAAACGAAAAACACTGGAGAGTGTGGCAGACTCTCCTCTGGTCAGCAGTATTAGTATTAACACTGCTACTCAATTGGTAACTTTCTGAACTCGATATATCAGTGAAAGTTGAATATTTATTGTTTAACTTTATATCCCTGTTTGATTGTTTTCCTGATCCCAATTTTCGCCTGCCTGTGTTTTTAATGAAGAGCCAAGTTTTATTCTTTTGTGTGTGTATCTTTCAGTTCAGCCTGTGATTGCTCTCTATTACCTCAACCTCCTCCTGAGTCATGTGTTTGTTTTTCTTTAAGAACCTGCTTTTTGATGCCTTTCTTTCTCTCTGTAAACTGTGTTTGCCGCCCCCTATGCCATACTGTGGTGAAGTGCCTGCTTTTGTGAGCTTTACCTTTCCCCCTCCTTATCAGAGCAGTTTGAAACTGAGAGCTTTACTAGTGTTTGAATTAGTGCCTGCGATTGGTTTTGTTGTGATTTTTCACTCCTCTGCCGCTGCCCCGTCCTCTTGCATCCCTCCACTGCGCAGCTCCCACCCAGACAAAAACCCTCCTGTGGTTTTCTGAATTTATCGTTTTGCATATTGTAGTTAAATAATATCATCGACTCGACTAAAGCTGAATGGGTAGGCTGATAGACAAGCACGGGAAATGCATCATTGGAATTAAAGCAAGTGAAATGTAGGCCTGCTGCATTGTGTGGCAAGTATAGTGTTATAAATTCAAGTTAAAGTTATTCATAAATGCTGACAAAGTAAAATAAACATGCAGCTTTTATGTGTGTAGGATAATTATATAAAAAATAATACATTTTTAGAATTACATTACAGAAGATAACCAGATTATCTCCTGATAGTAGTAATACATAATCTATTTTAATTAGCTAGAACTACTAACCTGACTGATATTGTAATTAAGGACCCATCACTGGGTGATTTCTTTATTTTTTCCACTCTTTTATCCATAAAAGTTAAAAACAGGTTTTCTTGTACGTATAGAAATAATGGAAAGTAAAAAGGTAATTGCTTGTGTTAAGCCCTTAAGTGTTTTGGTTGGTGATGATTGGAAGTTTGTGCATTTTCAGACACATTGCCTTAAAAAAAAAAGACCTAACGCCACAGTTTTTCACTAAGTAAGACACACTCTGCTTCGGTGTGAAATATCACACATCTGCCGTCGCACCGTTTTCGTTTTGTAGAGTGATTTGAATTCTGACAGTTTCAATTGGAGGGCAGCTGTATCTCTGCTTAAGTGAGTAGAGAATGCACTTTTATATAATACTTTAAAGCACTTGTATTTGCCAGTTTGCAGTGATTCTTTTTTTTTTAAGACGCAGTTTTAAAATTTGCTTCTCAGGATGGGAAAAGGGCAAGGCACCAACCTTGTACCTCTAACTGTAGTATCATAGAAGTATTTTAAAATGTTAGACTTACTTGTGTTTGATGAAAACCTAATGCAATAAATTCTATAGATCTGAAAGTGGTGTGTTGTTGTCAGTTTGTCCTTAAAAATACACTGCCTGGCCAAAAAAAAAGTCGGCACCTAAACAAAAAAGGGTCACATCGTTGGACCGCCTTTAGCTTTGATTACGGCACTCATTCACTGTGGTGTTGTTTCCATAAGCTACTGCAATGTCACAAGATTTATCTCCGTCCAGTGTTGCATTCATTTTTCACCAAGATCTTGTACTGATCACTGAGCAAAGCCTTCTCCAGCACATCCCAAAGATTCTGGACTCTGTGGTGCCAATCCATGTGTGATTATGACGTCTCATGCTCCCTGAACCACTCTTTCACAATTTGAGCCTGATGAATCCTGGCATTGTCGTCAGGGAAGAAAAAAATGCATTGATGGAATAATCTGGTCATTCATTATGTTCAGGTAGTCAGCTGACCTCATTCTTTGGCCACACAATGTTGCTGAACCTAGACCTGACCAACTGCAGCAACCCCTGACCTATTTGCTCAGTCAAATCCAGGTGGCGACTTTTTTCTTGGCCAGGCAGTGTACTAATCGACTGTGGTATTGGTGGAAGCAAATGAGAAGCCATAGAAAGTGCAACACAATCGGGTGAAAATGCACCCAAAAATGCAAATATATTTTTATACTCAAAGTGTTTAGTTTTCACAAATTCCATTGAGGATTTCTCCAGACATAAATGGCTCCTACACTGCAGGCAATGATGGTGTGTGCTGATTCTCAGTTGTGTTTTGTGTTCTCTCTCCTCTGCCTTCTCACCTCCGACCCGCCCTGACGTCTTCCCTTCACCTGGGTTTCTCAGGAGCAGAGATCAATGGACTGCAGGAGACGAGCCTGGCTAAACGACTGCGGGGAACGCCGGAGCGCATTGAGCTGGAGAACTACCGTCTGTCCTTGCAGAGGGAGGAGGAGCTGGAGGAGGTGCCCGAGGAGACGCTGGCAGAGCACAACCTCAGCAGTGTGCTGGACAAGGCCACAGATGCTGACTTAGGCTCCAGGTAGGAGCACACACAGCACACACAAGACTAATGTATATGCTAGTGATGGGACAATATAGGGGATTATCACTTATCGGGATTAAAAGCATTTACAACAAGTTAATCGTAGTGAGTTTCTATTATAGAACAAAGAAAAATGTCAATCAAACATTCACGTGTGGGACTTGAAAATCATGTCCAGTTCACCAGCATACAGTCCCTGTGATTTACCTTTTCATGCGCCACAGGGGAGCTGCGTCTTTCCTCACGACTTTATTATTTATTCGTTCGTCCAATCCAACTTTATTTATAAAGCACATTTCAAACAACAGAGTTGCACCAAAGTGCTGTACAGTCTAAAATCTGTACGTACCATAGTACGATGGAAAATATATATGAATATATATATATGCTAAACTGCAAGTCATTAAATGCACCTTTTTGTTGTAAAAGCAACGGAAAATATGATAACGAGACACTGGGGAAGAGGTTAAAAAGGGTGAAATGCATGCATAATTAATTAATTAAATAAATAAATAAATAAATAAACATTTAGAAAAGTAAATGCAGAAAAAAAGACGATTTGCAGATTGGAAATATGTTTTGGCGCTAAACGTGCTGGACACAGACGCCGTGGTGGTGGTTGTTGCCTGTAAAGTACTTGCTCTAATGCTGTATTTAAACGCCCTTGTTTTTTAACAGTAGCTCAGAGTCTGACATGGATGAGGAGGATGAGCAAGAGGACCAGGACCAGGATCAGGACCAGGACCAGGAAGAGGTGGAGCAGCAGCTTTATAGTCCCTCAGACCTCGGTGGTGTTCCCTGGAAGGAGGCGGTGGAGCTCCATGCCAAACTGAGGGGAGACCCCTGTGATGACGAGGAGGATGAGGAGGAGGAGGGTGATGCTCTGGGTGACGCGGTCAGCAGAGATGGTGAAATAGACGAAGAGCAGGAGGAGGAGGAGGAGGAGGAAGAAGAGGATGATGAAGATGATGAGGAGTCAAGTGAAGGTAAATTTATATTTCACTTTCTGTGCTATCTGTCTATGTGTTTGTTTGTTTTGTGTTTTTTGTTGCTCTCTGCAGGACAAACTCTCCTTACCTTTTATCAGAATATATTCCATGTGTACTTTCACTGTGTCAAACATTACTCTCCTCTTCCTTCCTCCTTTTCCACCTCTTTCTCCCTCTTCATCAACTCCCATCATGTCCATCATGTCTGCATTTGTTTTTCTTTTCTTTTTTTTGTCTGGTGGGGCTGTGTCTCCCCCTGCTGGCAGAGGGAGATTACTGCCCCTGGGACAGAGAGCTCCAGTCTGGCCTTTGGCTGGAGAAGTACCTCACAGATGAAGAGGATGTTGGTACATTTAAAGGTAGCAGCAGAACCTGCCTGTGGATGTGTTTGCAGTAACTTTGAGTGTGTGGTTTAATCCTGGCTGGTTTGGGTTTCATTTCAAAGAATATCTACAAACAGTGTGGCTTTTTCTTCCCCTCTCTTTTTATTATTATTATTATTATTATTATTATTATTATTATTGTTATTGTTATTTTGTGTATAATTTGTGGTTCGGTTTGTTGATTGCCTTGTGTTTTTGAAAGAAAGAGTGTTTCTTTTCACTGCGAGTATCACTTTAACCTGCTATTTAATACATTTGATTTTGTACACGGCTTTAAAATACTAAACTGATAAACACCAGACCGTTTTGTGTTTTCCATCTAGGTGCTGCATATGAATGATAACATTTATTTATTTTTAAAAACCCTGTATATTGTTGAAGCTGACTACCATGGTTTGACTTTGTTTTGCAGTCCAGTGCATGCAGCCTCCCTCTTCATTGCCTCAGATATTTCTTTTTTTAATACCAATGAATTCTAACGGTTTCTCTGCCTCTTCCTCATGTCTGTCTTTTCCTTCCCCTCATATTCCTCTTCCTCTGTGTTTCTCTACTACTCCCTTGTCTCCCATCGTCTGCGTCCTCTTTCGTGGTTCGCACAACCTCATCGCGACTCTAAAACCCAACCGTGCGACATACGGTGACGCGCTCATCTAGCTAGGAACCTACAGATTCAGCAGCTCTTGCAGCCTGTGGATCCCCAAGCCATTCCGGGTCTGGTGAGAACTCACCGGGACTCTGAGGGAGACCAGGACGGCCAGCCGGCCTCGGCCTCCCAACTCTCGCAACCCTCTGAACTCACACAGCCCTCCTCCACAGGTAACCCACCCAGAGGAGCTGGACACCTGGGGAGGTTGTGGGCCTCACACTGTTAAGGATCAGGGTCTAATTTTCAGTGTGGCTGCTGCTGTTCTGTTGTAATATTTGTGTCCGTTACATGTCGTGTATTTTTTTTGTTGTTGTTGTTTGTCAGATTGCTTTTTGTGTTCTTGGAATGTCTAATTCTGTTCCAGCCTTTTCATATGTCATTCAGAGTCACTGTTGGTCTGCTGGGATGAACTTAAAAGTTCTCCGCTCGCATCCCAGTGCACCATTTAACCCCCTCGTCAGTTCCTTTTTGATTTATGTTCTGCTTGATTCTTTTGAGTTCTGCTGTTTTCTTCCCCATGTGTCTAATTACTTTGCTGTTATTTCCCCGCCATCTATCCCCTGTCGTTCCGTATCTTTGGGTTTGAACGTAGCACCTGCCCACACATCCGCCCGACACGAGGCAGTGAGAGTCTGGTTGGAGTCCATGTCTGGAGGTAGCTCAGACTTCAGAGGGATCATTGCAATCCCGTCTTAGACTCGCACTCTATTTGTCTATTGGCCGGCCTTTTCCTGGAGCATGCAGAAACACGTGCGGGGACCAGTAAACTCACAAGCATGCATGCTATATGGCTGTCACCCCTGAGAGTTGGGAACAGATGAGCGTCTGTATTTCAACTTTCATAACCCTGTCTCTCATCTTATCCTTTTCACCACTCAGAAATATGGTTGTTTTTTTCTCTTTGCTTGTGTTGTCCTGCTGTGTCACGTTGTCCACAGACAACAAGATAAATGATTAAGGCTTTTAAACACTCGATACCACAGATTTTTCTTTCCATTATGGGTAAAATGTTATGTTATATTTTTGGACTAACCCGTTAATGGCACTTGGATAAAGTTCCGAGAATGAGGCTGTTGGTACTTTATTAACTGGTAAAAAGCTTGAATGAATGGAATGAGTGCCGTGTTTCAGATTCATGGGCACCACTTGTGTGCTGGGTTAAAAGCTTGAGCTCACCAGAAACACATGTTCTTCCAGTACATGCTTGTGTGTGTGTGTGTGTGTGTGTGTGCACACGTGAACAAAGGCCTTTGTAGTGCATTTATCACAAATGGCGGCTAATGTTGTGATAGCATTTCACAAATGCATTGGATTATTGGACCTGTTTCGGTTTTATTATTCTCTCTTCCAACAAATTTACTCGCGAGAACTCAACTGATGTCATTAACCTTTTGGTTGTGCTTTTGCTTGGTTTGAACGGCCTCCATCGCCAAATGGATAACTGCATGCATTTACTAATGCTACTATGTGCATATCCTTTGTTCTTATTCATAGCCAGATTCATACTGTATGATATCATGTTTGTATTTGCGAGAGCATTTTCCTTAAATCACTCAGTCAGGGAAAGATTTTAGTTGTGAAGCCTTTTCATCTCTCTCTCTCAACCTCTCACCTTTTAGCTCTTTTGAGATAATCACAAAGGTTCTGTCGAGCTTAGGATGTTTCAAAGCAATGGAACTCTGTTAATGGCTGATGGCATCGTGTTTTACCCTCTCCACTCACTCCTTGACACGTCTTTGTTTGCGACAGAGCCTTGTGAGGACGAAGACCTTGAAGCAGAGGCAGACACCCCGGAAATGGAGCCTGGCACGGAGATGGATCAAGGTAAACTCTCAAACGAGCAATAATGTGCGTGAGCAATAACACCTCTGATTAAATATTTTCTCATGTTTTTATACCAGATGACATCCCTTCAGATGCGGAGGCTGAGGCTCGTTTGCAACGATCAGAGCAGGGCGAAGGACTTCTTGAAGACGACGAGAAATCAGAAAGTGGGGGGAAAGCTTCCAGCATTGGTACACTGGTCACTTGTCTTTCTTTGAAACTGCTCACTTGCTTATGTCTTAGAAGAACACACAAAATGACACGGCACATTTTTCCTGTTTGTGCGCACACAGAACTGCCCAGCATCGGCCCGATTCCGAAGGACGACGCCGTCCTTTCCCCTTTCAAACTGTCACCACAACCTGAGACACAGGTGCGATAGCTCCAGACTTAACAGGCTGGAGATATTCGATTGTGGTTTTGAGTAAATCCTGATCAATGTTCTCTCTCTTCTTTTGCAGATACCTCTTGTGATATCTCCTGACACCCGCTTTTTCCCAGATCCTTTCATACCTGAGGAAACCAAGCCTGAGGGGATGACGCCGCCTTCTCCAGCTGCTAGGAGCCCCCTGTGCCCTTCACCTGTCCCTTCTCCTTCTCTGGGCACTTTTCCCGTCAATGACTTTGCTACATTGCCACCCACTTCTCCCACCAAATCACCTGCTGCCTCTCCAATCACGCCAGGAATTAAGTCGCCAGTCAGTTCCGCCGTCAAGTCTCCTGTTGGCTCACCCATGTGCTCCCAGCCCACACTGCTCCCAGAGGCTTGCACTCCTAAATCTCCAGTTTACCCCCACTCTATTTGCCCTCTCACAGGTAACCCTCTCTCCCCACTTTGTTCCCAGCCTCTGCCTTGTCATGAGCCGTCGTCGCCGCTCACCTCAGACTCACCTGTTAGAACGCAGCCCGTTCCCGCGGTCACGTCAACACCCATGAACAAAACTGACAACGGCACGCCCGAGCCTCCAAAGTCTATAGACTCCTCGACAGAGGAGAGCTCATCTAAAAAATCCGATATCATTGAGGAGTTTTGGCTCAAGAGTGCTGAGATAAGAAAGAGCCTTGGTTTGACTCCTTTGGATCGCAGTAGTAAAATCTTAGAGAAGAGTGTCGTAAAGGCTCCGACACAGGACCCAACTCCTGTAAAGACAGAGTCTCCTGATATGTCGGAGGGACAGAAGCCTGCCTTAGCTGGTCGCACTGTTATTCGCAGACTGAACATCACTCTCGAGGGTCAGGTCATTACACCCCTCGCTCCTGTGGAGCCCAAGGGCAAGGGCTCTGATAAGCGGGACCTCAGCAGCAGCTCTGGCCTGGGCCTGAATGGTAGCATGGCCACCAGCCAGACAGTGAACAGTGACAGCTACAGTATGTCTGACTCCACTATGCTCACGCCACCCTCCAGCCCGCCACCGCCTGTGCCTGCTAATCAGTCGCCAGCTGTGCTCCGACAGCAGAGACACCAAGTGTCCTGGAGCAACGGGACAGAAAAACGTCCATCGGAGCGTGCCAAAGAGCCGGCCAAAACCAAGACTCCCGTCCCTGCTCCGAGGACCCAGCTGAGTCCTGTGTCTGTGCCCAAGCCTGCACCAAGGAAAGTCTCATCACCACAGGCAGAACCAGAGCCAGCTCCCGTGGTTGTCATGAGGGAGAAGAAGAAGCCTCGACCGGCGGAGGCGAGGAAGTCTTTTGTGGAGACCGTGGAGGAGATTCCATTTGCTGATGACGTGGAGGAGACGTATGACGAACGGACACCAGAGACGAGCATGAACAGGTATGTTACACCGCCCACTAGCAGGCCCGGCAGAGAAAAACCCCCGCTGCACCTGGCTCTAGCAATGGAAAACGGCAAACCCAATATCGCAAGCAACACCGTTACCAAGCAACAAAGGGCAACTCAGTTCTCCACCGAGGCCAAGGAGATCGCCGAGGAGAGAATAAGGGCCAGAGAAAAGTCTGTCAAGAGCCAGGCACTGAAAGATGCCATGGCCAAGCAGCTAAACAAAATGAAAGAATCTGACATCGACAAGGGTGCCATACCCAAGGTAGCCTGGAGTGTGACCCCAGATACCGCCACTAAAAGTAAGAAGTCAGCCGGCTCACCCAAGACATCGGCCGTGAAAGCCCTGGAGTCGAAGAAGGCGGAGACTCTGCCAGAGCGCTTCTTCAGCAGCAGCAAGAGCCTCGACAGCTCGGTGGTTTCGTCTGACGGCTCCTCTACAAGCAAGAGCAAGAAAAGGAGCTCCCTCTTCTCGCCACGCAAGAATAAGAAGGAGAAAAAAGCCAAGAATGACGGCAGCAGGCTCTCTGGCGCGGAAGAGACGCCGCCCAAACACAAGTCTTTATGGAAGGCCGTGTTCTCGGGGTACAAGAAGGACAAGAAGAAGAAGGGGGAGAAATTGTGTCCGGGTTCGCCGTCCTCGAGCTCCACCACTCAGGACTCTGGGAAAAAGAGAGCATCGTCTCCTGGGACATCGTCAGGTAACAGAGGTGATCCGGTGCTTGAAGGATGGAAAATGGAAATCGGAGGGTGGAAATGAATTTCTTTACTTCTTCTATGTTTTCAGACTTAAAAACGCGCAGAAACTTGAGCTTCTCCGAGGACTCGGACCTGTCCTGTGATGACGTTCTGGAGAGATCCTCCCAGAAGTCAAAGGCAGACGTGAGTAACAACAAACACTGACATGTAAAGCATCGCAAAGCCAGCTGACTGACACACTAGATGGTGTAACTAATCTCTGATAAGATATTTTAGTTTGTAAACATCTCTTGACACTGACTAAAAACTAGGTTTTTAAAACATAACCAGTAAGGATGAATCATCATTTTCACAAAGATTTAGAACCTTTTCAGTGTCCAAATTTCATTCCTAGTCTATATGACCTTTCCAAGCAACAGTGAATGAAAACAAAACCTCTTGCAGACAGGCTTTGCGAGGTTTGGCAAGTTTTAAAATCAAAATGTCTGTTTCTGTTTTGCTTCCTTTTTAAAAAAAAAAACAACAAAAAAAAAAAAACAAAGCAAAAAAACAGAACGAACTTTGCTTTTGAATAATTTCTTCCGCCCCTAGCGACATACGGACATCTTTGACCTAGTGTCAGACATGCAAAAGGGAGCGATTCAGGAGGAGAAACTGCACAAGGAGAAAAGGAGAGAGTTAAAGGAGAAAAGGAGAGTGAAAGAGAGGCATAAAGAGATAGAGCGGGAAAACGAGGTTGATCGAGAAAAGAAGGAGAAAGACGACGAGGAGGTATTGTGCAGTGGTGGTGAATGATTTTGAATTTCATCTCAACACTTACTTAGAGATGTGAATATCAGCAGCTTTTTTTCTTAGCTTGTCCTTTGGCTTTTGAGACTGACCTAAAAACAGTTTATTTATACATTAAATTAACCTTTTTCTCATTCCGTGGCATTTGAATAAAAGAACACCGCGATGCCTTAAATATGCATCAGTCACTAAACAAGGCGCGATTCACTAAATGTGCCGGAAGCACGGACTCTGCAGAAATTTAGCACACACACACACACATTTCTATAAAATAAGCTCATATATTTAAATGAATTTGCATTGATCGTGTTGACGGCTGAAACTCAAAATGATCATCTCCACTGCTTCGTGGTTTGTGTATGTGTATCTGGTGGTTTAGATAGATCCAGTAGAGCTCACATCCAGAGGCATGAAGGGAAGGATGGGGGGGTACATGCTTCCATTTTCTTTCCTTCATTTTGACAATGTGTAACAAAGGCACATTTTTCCCCACAAATATTGATCTGAGTTTGGATAAATACACCTTCAGAACCTCAAGGTCAAAGGTGTTTCATGCCTGCCAGGTGTTGTGTAACTCAATAAGGAGTAGTGAGGAGTAGTCTCGTGTCTAGTACAGTGATGATGATGCTTTTCTAGATTTCTCTTCCCGTTTTATGGGAAGAAAAGTCTCTGGTTCATATCTCGTGATTTGTGATTTAGTTTTGGTCCGTCTCGTTCGACTCGTTCGGAATTAACACGGACATGTTGGGACAGTGTATTAACATTGCCTGTTGTGATCATACCTGCTAAGTTATTGTTTGTTTTATTTTAATTTAACATAATTCATTAACCCATTTTTAATCATATCACCTGTATCATGTTTGTTTTCCTCCCTTTTTTTTTTGTTTTATGTCGTCCCCAAGTCTGTTTATGTTCCTCACGCACTGGCGTTCAAGAGATCATACGCCACAAAGGTAGTATTACATACATTCCCATTGATAACACCCACCCTGCTCACCCACCCCCCCGCGCATGTGCCACCTTACAATCATAACACTTTATGTGCATCAGGCCTCAGCCTGTAACTGTCCCCTCTGGATGCATGTGACAGTCGGACTGCGGCACTCCCTCACTCACTCACTCACTCACTCACTCACTCACTCACTCACTCACTGCTGGAAACCCTCTCTGTTAAAAACAACGACTTTTTACAGCCGTGCTCACCTCTCTGGCGACTTTGAAACCTCTGCATTTCTTGACAGTTCCTGTCTGACCGGTATGATATTAACTTGCCAATCTGTCGCTGTGGCGCTGTTCCAGTCTGGTAACTGGAATAACACACATTTTTCCCTCAGAGCTATTCTCGCTTTCTCTCTACTTGTGCCAGCCCTGGGGGAAATGCTGTCGCTTATTCACGCACTTATTACTACAGAAGGTTTCAGTGTGACGATAACAGTGACTTATGTCTGTGTCACATGCTTTTTCCAAGATGTTTATGCTACCTTGAAACCATGATTCACGAAGCGTGTGTAGATGGAAGGTAGAATAAGATGTGTTGTTGATGTTGGATCCACTCATTCTAGAAGATGCCTCTCCTCTCCTGTCCTCTCCTCTCCTCTCCTCTCTCTCTCCCTCCCTCTCCTCTCCTCTCTCCTCTCCTCTCCTCTCCTCTCATTCAGTCTAGCCTGGAGGGCCAGTGCTCTGCAGAGCCAATTGTACAGATTAGCAGCTCCTAAAAAAAAAAAAAAGAAAGAAAAAAAAACGGCCTACGTAATCCATGTTTTTGTTGTTCTACCAGAAAACCTACACAGAAGAAGAGCTGAACGCCAAGCTCACACGGCGAGTGCAGAAAGCTGCGCGGCGACAAGCCAAGCAGGAGGAGCTCAAGAGGCTGCACAGAGCCCAGGTAAGTGACCGCCAGCAACTCTCCACTCTTGTTTTTTTAGTGTCTGTGGTAATATTTGGTCTTCTTCCAGGTCATTTTAATGTCATCAAGTTGTGGACTGAATAGATTTTCGCACATGACGCGGTATCATTAGCGATGTCCTGATCACCTTTCTTGGCCCCAAATCCTGATCCAACCTTTTTACTGTTGAGCATCTGCTGACATTCAGTCTCCGTTTGATACTTGTCAAACTACGAAGACTTTACCTAGATAAAAAAAAAAAAATACTCACTGTCGGTAAAATAAATAATATTCCTCACTGAAGTTCAGAGAGAACAGCCTTGTTTGTCATCTGTCTGCACTGCTGCTGCTGCTGCTGTTGTGAGGAGGTGGTCGAGAGAGAGAGAGAGAATGTTGAGGCATCAGCTCTGTCTGAGCAAAACAAACACTGTTTGTGTACAACATGTTATTTTAATGCAACTCCGAATAGTGGAAATATTGTTTCTCTACGTGTTTGCCAAACAGGTGGTTTTGATACTGGTGTCATTGTTTTAAACTCGAGTTACAGCTGTGTTCTCACAAGCACGCACTCTGTGTTGTATTTGTGGCTTTGTGAGGACCAACAAATCATATAAACCATACAGAGTGAAGTCATTTTGGCAAAGTGAGGACCTACTGGCTGGTCCTCACATCTTTAAAGGGCTTAGTTGGGCGTTTAAAGATATGGTTTTGGCACTTAGTTGTGATGGTTAAGGTGGCTGTGAGGACACATTTTGATTCAAACCCGACCTTGTGAGGACATTTTGGGCTGGTCCTCACATCTATTCTGGAGTTTTTGAGGGTTAAGACTTAGTTTTAGGTTCAAGGTTAGGGTTAGGCATTTAGTTGTAATGGTGTTCTCACTCCAAACTAGACATAATAATATAATAAGAACACAAACACCGATTACATGAAATAAATAATGCCAAAAGAAATGATCACAATAACGCCACTGCTGTAAATGATTGGGTAAAAGTTGAGGTCAGGATCAGGACATCCCTAAATACCACAGCTGTTCAATTCCTGCATGTTCAATGAGGTATGCTTGCTAGAACTCGTGGAAGACGACGTTGTTATTGCAGCCACTGTGAGTTTTCCCGTTTTCCTACCACTCCTATGCGAATCGTTTCACCTCCTGGGATGAGTCCATAATATTCATGCTTTGGTCAGGAAATCATCTGCGATTGATGTTGTAAATCCACAGTCGGGCTTCTTCTCCACTGACTCAGCGCTTTTCCTGGAGCTGGTGCATTTAGCTGGCTTGAATGTTGCCTCCAGTTAGTAGTTATTTACTGAGCCCCAACCGCTGCTTCTCATTTAGCTCCTGTTGCTGCATCGCACTGATAAAGTCGAGCCCTGAGTGATACTGTTAGTCGGGGGAAGCGGGTTTCTCTAACTAAGCACTTTCTGCTCATTGTGAACCTCTTTAACCTGATCAGCCAACCAACCAATTATTCCACAGTAACGTGTTATGCAAAAAGCAAATCTCTCTCTCAGTCACGGGTACATTTATTGAATCATTTCAACCTAGATTTACGTCATTTTCATTTATTTCACCTTTATTATGCTATAATAGAAATCTAATGGCACCCGCAGCAGCGCAGACTGTAGTAATCCATCACTGTAATGGTACCAAAGTATTCTAAAATGATAGTAATTGCCTTAAAAATGTTCCTGCCACTTTAAGAGCTCATAGTTCATATTTTATCATTAGTACTTAGAAGTGTTCGTCGTAGAATTCTTACTTCTTCCTACCTGTTTTTTTACCTGACTGCCTTCATGGACATGGTCCATATCCAGCTACAATTTCTGCTCCTCTCTTTGATTGAGCAAATCATTCAGCGGCAAAATCACCTCTCGGCAAGAAAATGTCTCTGACTTGAGTCAAACTGTCCTTTCCATCACTGCCTCCTCTTCCATGTCACTGCCAATAAGAAGTGAGAGCTTGGAAGTCGAGAGATGAGAGAGAACGTTTGGTGAAATCTGTGAAATCATACTTTTAATGCCAATCCGAGGAGGCTGGAGACATCGGCGCGGGTCGAATTACCTGTACCCGTATTGAACTTTCCCGAAAGAAAACTCTGCAGCTGCTTCCTGTTGAAGGTTTTTTAAGGACGAGTTTAGCTGCAATTCCCAGTGAATGTTATTGTTCTCTGTACCGGCGTCAGACAACTTGAGTTGTTTTTATATAAAGCGTTGTGCCAGTGTTTGTTTTGTTTTGCGCTCGGGTGCATTTCATTAACGATGTGACCCTGCCCCGCCGTGTCTGCTCAGATTATCCAGAGACAGTTGGAGCAGGTGGAGGAGAAGCAGCGGCAGCTGGAGGAGAGGGGCGTAGCTGTGGAGAAAGCGTTGCGAGGAGAAGCAGGTAAAACAACTTGTCACATACACCTTCATGCCTTTTCGAAAAGAAAACAATCAATGTGGTCATCCAGTGTGTAGCAGCTGCCTCTGCTGCAGCGAACCACAACACCTATTTCCACTGAATTAAAGGGTGAAGTAAGTGGCCTTGTGAGACACGTTTTTTTATTGTTATTATAATGCCAGTTCATTCCTCTCTAGTGCTCTGCGGGGATTAATTATATCAAAGATTAAAATGACGGAACATAAAAATGCATTGCCTCAGAAAGGCTGCCCTTTTGCGATCACTTAGATCAATGCCGAAGTCACCGTCTGCATTTTATTCCGTTGTTCTAAAGCGAGCCCAAACGCAGGTTTGTCACTTCAAAGTAATAAGCCCCAATTGTTCCTGACAGGGGACTATCACAGACGACATACCTCTGAGATGAAGAATGCATAATTTAACAGCGAGCAGCGCGGTTCATTATTGTGTACAGTTTTATCAGCACGTGAAGCATAAATAGTGTTCAGTAGCAATAACACATCTCTTCATTTTTGTACGGGAGGTTGAAACGTTATCCTCTGCAGACCTGACAGCTTATTCCTTCCTAAATTATTTTAAAAAAAATTGTATCATGCAAATGAATGCAAGTCATCTAGATGCGCTGAACATGGAGCGTTCCCTCTAATATGACCACTTCCTCACCCACCAAATAACGTTTTACTCCCCCCCCCCTCCCATCAGCTGTTTCTGTAATTACTTGTTTATGTTTTAACTTGTTTACCACTCTACTCTCTTAAAGGATTGTATAAAGGTACTTATACGTTACCCAAACAGCACAAAAGAAGATCAGGTATTAGATTTAGTTTTCTTTTCTTTTTCTTTTAAAAAAAACCAAACAATTAATGACATGCGACAATGGCTCCATCTGTGATGACACACTGCAACAGTTCTCCATCTCTGAACGTTGTCGATCCCTGTTTGTCCATGACATGTCCGCCATCGTCCGTCAGTCCGAGCTGCATGCCAGTCGGCGGGGGAATGTGTGTCCCAACATAGATTTGTGTGTTTCCATTCTGAATGTATTTCCACTGCCTCTCAACGAGGAGAGTTCACGTTATTTATTTATTTATTTTTTTCTATAAATGCGATCAAAAATCAAATTAAATTTGGATTACTGGTTGACATCACCCTTATCAGAATATTCTGCAAGCATTTGCTACAGCTGAGTGACTGAGTGATAGAGATGTTTGCCAGTATCGTATCTTCTACTTAAATAGTAATATATAATGTATAATATGCACTCTAAGGTCTTATTTAACACTCAGCCACTCTTTTATCAATAGAAAATATCAAAGTATTGACTCCCATTGCTATCAAACCCTGGTAAAAGTGGATTGGGTCGTACGTGAGTGGAATTTCAACTCTTTTCTCGTTGTCTGAGCGCAGTGCAACTTCAAATCGAATCAGATGCACTTGGTAAGAGCAAACGTGCACGCGCTGCTTTGTCAGCGCCGAGCGGCTAATTGTGTGAAATTAAGCAGACGCCAGTGCAACACACAGCGAGACAGCAAATCTATGTAACTGCCTGTCATCATTTTTGGGAAATGCCATGTACTGTTGCACAACACAAACCACATTATGCACTGTGGTGAAAACTGATGGACTCTCTCTGTTCTGATCGTTGCTGCAGTGTGTGTGTGTGTGTGTGTGTGTGTGTTTGCAAGAACATGCATGGTTTGCTGAGGAATTTTGTTTGTGTGCCCAGTTTGGGGCTGTGTAAAATAACTCCTATCTCTAATATATCCCTGTCATTGTAGACTATTGGGGAGATTCTAATTACAGTGAAATCCTGGACTTGCATCTGGGCGGTATGTATTTCAAATCTGTCGCTTTGAAACTAACCTAATGGCTAATCCAATCTTCCCCCTCCCTCCCCGTTTTTTTTTTTTTTTTTTTACTACTTGAGCTTTGCACCCCTCATATCTCCCTTGAATGCTGACTGACTGACTGACTGGTTGGTTGGTTAGTTGGCTTGTAGCCTCAATGCAATACTTTCTGTTTTAATATTTGTTCCTCCCTTCTCCCATTCCCAATCCCCCATCCCTCCACCCTCTGTGGGTTTTTTAGTTCAGACACTCTTTACATCAAACGGAGATCAGACACTTGGCCTCACGCTGTCCTCTTTAGATTGTCTTTGATCTCTGTAAACTTATGAATGATGAATGAACAAATTAATGAGTAACTTATTTGTTGCTCGGCGCAAACTGCAGGATGAGGCACAAACCGCAGCGCATGAGCTGAAGAGCGGCTCAGTGAAATACTGCATGCGCGGGATGTAAGTGGCTGTGACGTCTTGACTTTTTCACACCACAGTTTTACCTCTTTAAAAAAACAAGTATGAGACGTTTTAGCATGAGATAATTGAATGGCGATTTATCCCTTAAATTAAAAATGACATACGACATAAAACCATCAACCAACAGGTGTTAATCTGCCTCATGTACTATATTTCTGCTCTAAGATTATGTGTATATGACACATAATCAAGTCTCACCTAGTTGTATTTTCCATCAATCAAGCAATGATTTTGTCACAGGGAAAATTGGCATTTCATTCAATATTATGTTTGTAGTAAGGAAAGCTACTGTACATTCACACACGCACACCTTTCCTCGCACAGAGCCCTAAATACCCACGTCTTCCGTGCATGTATTTTTATAACCTGCCCCTGATCGGACTCACACCCTGAAGTGCCGGCCTGACTTGCAGCCTCCCCCGCTGACCTCCTGTGCTGCTCTAGTTTTGTCCATTTTGCCCCAGCAAAGGCTTCCTTGACTTTTCTCATACCTGCTCAGTTGCACAACTCCACGAGTATTAATGAGTGTGTGATTGTGAGTGTGCGTGTGCGCGCATAATCTCGCGTGTGTAGTGCGTACGTATGTGTAATCCCTTGACCCTCCGCTGCTTTGTCTAATTGTGATTAGTTAGCTGTGTCTAGGTAAGACGTCACGTGGTATACGTTGTTATCTCTGTGGACTGTGGCTTTGTTTGAATATGAGTCAATGGCGTCTTTTTTTCCCTCCTCCTCATGTCTTTGTCATTGTATTTACAGTGTGAAGGAGGAAAAAGGGCGTACCCTCATATTTAATCAGGGCCTGTGCGTCTCTGTGTGGGGTTTTCGCCGCCTGTTGTTGTCACTAATCAAACAGGAGATTGTGTGGAGCTTTGATGTGCATATTAACATGCGGATGACTTGGTTTAACCCGGGGTCGCGAGGGTGTCATCCACGTCTTCTCTGTCTGGCTCGATCGAGGGATGAGGAACTGTAACACTGTGACCGAACATCATACTTTTAAGGTGCAGAGTTGCTGTCTCAGCATGACTGTGCTTGAGCCCTGCAGGGGGCACCAGCACTATAGCCAGGGTCAGTGTGTGTCTGTACACTTAGATCAGGATTCTCCTTTCAATTTTCATCCCCTACTTCCATCGATTACATAATCCAGTTCTTGATTTATTGAATGTTTGTTGGTTACGGTGCGTTTCACAACCGTATTTGCATGATTTGGTGAAGCCGTGATTTCATTAGGGCTGTGATTTGCCCCAAACTGATATTATTCCGAGCTGTGGTTGTGTTTTTCTTCTCTGTGATAGTCCCTTGCAGCATTTCACTCTTCCAGCTCCAATTGAAGCGCCCTGTGTCCATCTCATTTTAATGTCATGTAATGATGCATACTTTATTTGTCTTTTTTTATCTATGGTCTGTTTGCTATAATTATTTCCACAATCTCCCTGAAGCTCTTTCCCCCCATTTGAACTCATTTATTCTTCATCCTACACTTGCTTTACAGTCTTGATTTTGAGGCTTATTAGGGGAGCATCCACTATCTCCTCTCGATAAAACTGTGTTTTGCTGGTGCATATAAGTACTCATTTGCAATTCAAAATGGAGACACACTTAAAAAGTCACCACTCTGGAGACAAATTGTGCCGAGTGGTCTAAACATGTTCAAGTAATGTTTACAAGGAGAGGCTGAAAGGTCTTTTAAAGAAGAAGCAATTATCTGTGTGTGAAGAGAGATGAATCTGCCACTGATCAGTAATGGCTTTTTTAATGAGATGAAATTACCTGTGGACCTGACATAGAGAGTTCTGGATGAAATAAAGACTATCTGAAGAATTGCAGAAGGAAGATCAAAAAGGAGGCATTATTTTTCTTTTTGGGCCCAGTTTTTCTGCCTTCTGTTGTTTCCTTTTCCTATGTTTACCCTTTTTTCATCCCTCACACCACACAGATGATCTCTCCCACCTTCCTCTCCCTAGGTGATTTGTCTTCTCCCTATCACAGTGCTCCTGCCCTCCTTTGATTTTCTCCTTAATGTTTTTTTCTTCCTCACCCCCCCACGCATCTACCCTTCTTGCCCTTCACCTGTCCTCCCACACCCTGTGTCCTCCACTCTTTCGCTTACATCTCTGCTATTCCTCCTGCATTTTTGTCCATTATTCTCTCTCCCTCTCTCTCTTTCTCTCTCCCTCGTCACCCTTTCACATCACTCCCCTCACACTCTTTCCCCCTCTGTCTTGTGGAAGTTGAGCCCTTTGTGGGGATGCCACGCCGAAGACCCCTCTCCTTCTGCCTCTGCTGTTCCCCTGAAGGTAACGTAACCCTTTGCCGCCTTTGGCTGACGGTTGTGGCGGGTTACCATGGCAACCGTAAGGACATCCGGGTTACCCCTCTCCCCTACACGTGTCCTCCTTGTCCTGTCCTCGTTGTTATCGGGCTCAGTAGACTTTTCGCAAAACGCACTGAACTACAGACGTTTATCGTAAGAAAGTTGATTAAAAATGTACATTTTGTCCACTGGATAAGAACACATGCTGTTAGATGTGTTAGTCGTGTGTACGCAGACTATCGCTATTGTTAATGTAAAGTCTAATATACTCTAGTAAATAAGAGCAGCTGCCTTGTGGTTAATGTTCCACGTTTGGCCAGGTCTTTTTTAGACTTATGAGTCTTATAATCCCAGAAAACGACTTAGATGAACCGTGACGTGACCCCCGCCTCGAGCAGTTTGCTGCAAAGCACGGCGTCTTTTACTTTTTTTTAGGCAGGCCATAATGATTTAGTACAGTCCGTAATCATTGGAGGCGATGAAGAAATCCATACTTCTTCTTTAGAGAAGTCAGATTAAGATAAGTCAGGGTACGGAGTTCAGTAGGATCGGCGTGAGGCAAATGTTTTTTTAATTTATTGCTGCTGAACTGAACACTTTAACTTGGCACGTACCCTTTTGTGGTCAAAAGGTTCATGACAAAAAAACACTTGATAGTAAAAAAAAAAAAAGCACTCAAATAAAACCTTTAGAAATGTGGCTACTGTGATGTTGATAGGACAGGTTGTGGGTTTTCGTTCAGTATATTCAGTTTATACTGAATCGTCAACAAGCACGTGTTTTCTGTCTGGATAAAATGAATTAGAAAGCGGCGTCGCCTTTTTTAGTATCAGTTTTTCAGGTGTTTCAGGAATTTTCTGCAGTGTCGTGTAACAGGGAAATGTTTATATAAGTGAGATGTGGCTAGCTTTCGGCCAAGTTTGCGGTTTTTAACGAGTGACAACTTGCATGGTGTGATGGTGTAAATCAGTGTTGTTGCCTTGAAACGCTGAATTGATCACCTGGTTTGTTCCTGTATCTAACACCTGTCGGTGGAACTTCTTCTAATTCATGTAGAGAAGTGTGCTTTTGTTTTTTCAAGTGGTGAACTGGTTTTGTTTTTGCAAATCTTTCTTTGTTCCGGTGGATCGTTTTGGTTGAAATGGTGTAGAGAGAGCGAAAGAAGAAAAAAAAAAACACACACACTCATTGTAGGATAGGTTTGGAAAACTCACTTTTGCTTTTTCTTCCTCCTTTGTCTTCACATAGTGCATTCCTCAGCATTGTGAGCGGCTTTACTCCAGCTTTGCCTCTCTCTCCCTCTCTCTCTGTCCCTTGTCTCTTAATTAGTGAGACCACAGCCATGCAATATATATGTGTACAACGTTTTTTCTTTTCTCGTTTCGCAAGAGCCGCCTCGTCCCCACCAGCTAAGTATGTCACGCTGCATCGCGGTCTGCCTTTCGGCGTTTCATTGAAACTGCCTGGGCTCCACCTGCTGCAGTCAGATAAACAAAAGTGTGCATCGCCACAGCAGCAGAACTTTCTAAGCATGCCACAGTGACTGCCCCCCCCCCCTGCATACAGTATTGTGGAACTGTGGGGGAGGTTTGCAGCTACTCTGAGCTCAGACTTTATTGTGAAAAACCAGTACATGCCGACAGTCGCATCGGACGTGTGGTTTCCTGGGGCAAAATTAATAGAGGAGTGTACACTGTTGGTCTCAGTGACGAGTCGTTCATGAACATTTAAATGTGTCATAAATGTAAGGGTGGCGGAGTGTTTTATAACATTTTTGTATACCCTCAAGCTGTTCGGCATGAATGGTCTAAAGGGATTTTATTTTTGTTGGTGGATCAATAATGTGACGGATGGAAAACGTTTATTGGTCCTTGGGTTCATTTTCCTCTTATGATTTGAAATCACTGATTGGTGTGTTTGTTTGTTTGTTTGAACTTTCTCTGGGGAAAGGAAAATAGAAAGGAGGAGGTAGTTGCTCCCCGGAGCAGCTACGTCTGACACAGCTCCAAAATGGGTAACACTCAACGTTGCAATAACATGTATCGTCTGTGTGTGTGTTTGTATATGTGTGTGTGTGTGTGTGGGAGAGCATGGACTGGTAAGTGCGCATTGACGCCAAATCAACCAAATAGCTCCCCACCGTCGCCTGTGCACCATCTTTCATGACACACGACTGACCGCGCAGGCGTCGTGTCCATTGCTCCACCTCCAACCATCCCTCATTGAGGACATCCTGGCTTGGCTGTCATCGCACTGCCTGTGTCTGTGTCTCTGACGTCAGTGTCGGACTCTCCCACCAGTGAGTGGTCTCTCACTCGTTCCTCTGTGCTCCGTCTCACCCTCCAGGCATGGGCAAGAAGGACGACCCTAAACTAATGCAAGAGTGGTTCAAGCTCGTCCAAGAGAAGAATGCCCTGGTCCGCTATGAGTCAGAACTCATGATATTGTGAGTATGTGATGTTGACGACGGGGAAGCTAAGTGGGGAACTAATGAGTTCAAGGTACTTTTTCCTTTCAAAGAATTGCAGCCAAGATGAATCCATCCTAAATGACTGCTTACTTATTTTGTGATCGTTCTGCATATTACATCATTAGTTTTAAAAGGCGGTTAGCCCTTTGCAAAGTCATAATCGTTTTGCAACATAATAAAATGAAATATGAAGAGATCACATTTGCAATCCATTAAACACCTTTATTGCACTTTCTGACAAGTAATTAAATGACCCAGTGTTATGTCATTAATTTTTTTTTGTTACTCTTTTTTTGGATTAACTAATCTTTTTTTTTTTTTATGCTGACTCTAGTTTCCCTTCAGAACTTAAAGTGTTTGCCTTTGCAAACTAAGCCTGTCCAAACTTTGCTTTTGTCCCCAAGTGCTCGAGAGCTGGAGCTGGAGGACCGACAGAGCCGACTGCAGCAGGAACTCAGGGAACGGATGGCTGTGGAAGGTAAACAGAGGAATGTTAATTGAAGGGCATATGTTGTGTTTCTCAGGGGTCTCCACTTTCCTTTGGTGCATTCGATTTTTTTTGTCCGCGTGTGAGAGTTTCTGCAGAGCTACAAAGGCCAGAGTCTGTCGCAAAGCGCAGTCGCCCTCTCTCCCAGGGAAAACTTTGCTCTTAAAGTTTGCATTCCTGGCTTGTTCTCTTCAAGCATCTTGGCAATAAATAACACGCGACATGCGCACAGTATACGTAAGTGAGATTGACTCCAACTGATAAGACGGAACCGACGCTCTTGTTATTGTGGCAACGGTGGTATTTACAGCTGATCAGGAAGCCTCTGGTTAAGGGGCATGACATTTCCAAAAACATGCTCTCAGGCTCTAAGTGTTTGCACAGTCACATTAGAGTTGGCCGACTGGCTAAGTAGAGCAGCCTGAGGCAGCAGTGTTTGAAACAAGGTGATGAGACCCTCCAATTATAACAGTATATACACTTAAACTACCAATCCCGTATCCTGTCTCTGAATCTTATCAATACACCTTCAATGTGCTCTCTTCTTGTTTCTCTGATTTCTCCTTCCACTTTACCTCTGTCAGATCACCTGAAGACAGAGAAGGAGCTTGCTCAGGAGAAGCAGATTCTGAATGAGATGTTGGAGGTGGTGGAGCAGCGTGACGCCCTGGTGGCCCTCCTGGAGGAGCAGAGGCTTCGGGAGAAGGAGGAAGACAAGGACCTAGAGGCGGTCATGCTCTCAAAAGGCTTCAACCTCAACTGGGCTTAAAAGGGAGTGAAGCACTAGCTTATTATCATCATCTTTGATCAAAGTAGCCTGCTGAACATGGACTCTGGCAGTTGGTTCTGAAACTGTCACACCTGCAGCAGTGAATGTGTTACGTGTTATTTCCCGACACACACACACACACACACACACACACAATGGCTGCCTCTGAAATTGAGGCGACCTGCCACGTTTACATAACTTCCCGCTGAAATGCAGTCCTGCAGTTTTGCTTGTGCTCGCTGTCTGTGGGCGGAGAGGCAAGTACATTCTCGACGTTATTATCGCAGGCCTCGCCAGGATCCTCTCAAACAGGTGAGGGCCTTTGGGAGGACGTTTAAAAGACTTGTTTCATTCTTGACTATCTAAAGGGAAGAGTGCAGTTTGGTCCTGCTGATGTAAAGGAATTGTAAAGCATTGTGTTTTTTTCCGTGTACAGTAGTGTAGAGCAAGTCGGATCATTTTCAGCAGACGGTTTTTCCCCCTCTCTCTGAACATTACTGGCAACCGAGGTGTGAATAACTGCTCAGTCCGTCTGTAGGAAAGACGTCCTCCACCGAAGACGGACTGACTTCTGCATCCGTACGAACCACAGAGACGCTATGTGAAAGGCGCTCGCTTGAGTCAACACAAAGAACCCATTAAATATGGACACATCTTTATGTATGTAGGAGTTTTGTTAGCTTTTGACAGATAAACACTTTTTGGAGATTTTTTGACAGCAGAGTGCCCAGAAACCCATTATCTTGCACTTGTGCAAAAATCTCATGCACCCATTAGCCACTGCATGTCAGGAATGAAGGCTGCAGACATAAAAGAGAACTTTATAGCTAGACAGAATACAGATCTACACTATAAATGAATATTAAGACACTTCACATGACTCGGGTAATGATGGGCTTCTTTGTCGGATGCTGCTCAGTGTGTATGTCACACTGACTGCTTCTGTTGACAAACACCCTTATTCAATATTGGATTTTGTTCTTTAGGTTTTCTGCTTTGATGAACAGCAGCGAGTTAAATTGACTGTTGACAGGATTATAATGAGAAGAACTCTGTTTTCGGGTTCATTTAACATTGTGATGTCTATTATCATTCATGAATCTGATTTCACTGTTATTTAATGGCAGATCGGTGGAGCTCATGTCACTCATTCTGTGCCACAGGACTGTCTCTGCTGGTGGATATGCAATATTTAAGGAGTACACCGCAGGAACACACGCACTAGATAACACGTAGATCAGTATATGGCAGTGTTAATCCTTTACCCTTGAACAAAATGCCTTTTTTCATTTTAATTATCCATATTTAATTTATGTTTTTGAGGTAGTCATGTCTGTGCATCCCACTGGAACTCAAGTTTTTTTCCCTCTTTTTCAAATATTTACACTACAGCAGTTCTCCAAGCGAACAAAGATTTTTAATAGGACACTGAAGCAAAGTGCTTTATGAGCAACTTGCATTTGACAGAAACATTATGGTTTATCTGGGGGGCAGTCACATCTTACAGCCTTTTTTTTTGACAACTGTAAAGAAATCCAGGTGGTCACTGTTTTATGGCACAGAAACACTAGAGGCTATATTTATGACTCTGTATGAGCTGTAAATAAACAAAGTGTTACATAATTTTAAGGGTTGTTGTTTTAGACGAAGTGTGATGAGTTTTGATTTGATTGTATTGATATTTATTAACATGTGTGCAAACTGTATTATATGTAAAGAAAATGAATCCTAATTTTTAAACTGTTCTGTTGACACATGACTCAAAAATGTAAATGCTTCATGTAGCTAAAATGCATAGGGGTGTTGGATGTATGCTGGAAACGGCAATAAAACAATGCAGTTCTTTTAAATGTTTGTCCACTGGAATCTATTTTTAATCCTCGGGTAAAATGTAATTACTGCCAAAGTTTTCCCAAATTTCCAAGAATGTCGCACATACTATTTTTATCTGTACTAATCCTAACCTTTCTCTTTTAACCATCAAAAAGAAAGGAAAAAAACAGCTTGTGCATTTTAGACAATTTACAAATCCTAATCTTCCCAGGACGTTAAAATGGCTGGAGCCGCCCCTGTCCCCGTCAAGTACTTTCTGATTAATGGGAGCACGGTTAACAAAATAAACCGCGGAAATAAAGTCTGCATACATCCCTTTTCTATTTTTGCCCTCCCGCCGCACATTCCAAACACTCTCACTGCGTTTTAAAAGACACAAAGGACAATAAAATAACGTGTTTAATGTAAAATACATGTCGTCAATGTACGGAATACAATCATACATTTTGTCCATGCACTTACTTTGAAATTCATCAACCACCGTGAGGTTCCGGTAAACACTTGTCCCAAATGTCCGACCAGTTTTATGTTTATTATTCCTAGTCGTCTCCTTCTGCATCAACCATGGACGCAGCCAGTTTCAGGGACTGTCAGGTGAGACCTTTGCGTTCATGAATTTCTGACGTCAATTGTCGGAAAGTATAAATGTTCAAGATATATTTGCATGAGCAAGGAAATAAGTTTGTTTGGCGCTAGGTCTGTGATTAGCTTTTTCTGCAAAAAGGAGAGTAAGGGAAATGAATATGGCGATGTGGGATTAAAATAATGTGTTAACCTCCGTGTCATATTGGCACTTTCTATTATTGCGGTTTGCTGTTAAAGTACTTATTCGTTAATGCCAATTTTTCTTACATTTGTCCTTTTTGTGATTCGTCCAGAGCTTCCCAAACTTAAGAGGTTTGAAATCCTTCGACAATCAACAGAATGTGTGAGACCCACACCCAGATCATGCAGCACAGCACTTACATAAACAGCTAACATTGAAATTATAATACTCTGTTCCTGCCAGTGAATAGTCATATAAAAGTAAACATGATCTCAATATTGACAATAACTGTGTTTACCGTTTGGCCAGAATCAGGTCATTATACATAACTGCCATGGCATTATTTTTTATCACATATGTTTTAACAACTTGTCATGTCATTTAACTTTTCCCGGGACAAAGAAATGCACAATTTAATTTAGTAAATGGAAGAATTTTGAGAAGCAGTCCTTAGACCCTCACATCGAGTGAGGAAAAACTCCACATAGACCCTTGTGCAGGGGAAAAATGGGAGAAACCTTAGGAAGAGCCACAGAGGAGGGATACCTCTCCGAGGACGGACAGACATGCAGTAGGTGTCAGAAACTTCTGTACAGAAACAAATTCAGCAGATTTACAAAGAGAGGAGACCTAGAAATGTGGAAAATTACATAAATGCAAAAGAGACTGGTATTACTATTCATATCAATATTAGTATTAATGCAAGTTTTGCCAGATTCTGGTCATATCTGCATAATTTGAAAATGAAACCAATAAAAGGATTTAGAGGATTGCTGGATATGAAGTAATCGTACTAGTTGATCGAAGAAGTGAGGGGCTTCTGGGTCAAAGATGAAGGAGTTAGACTTCTTCAAGCCTGCTGCCAAGCACATCACTCTTTCTGTGAACCGGCCTGGGACCTGGACACTGGACACTGGTGCCCACTGAACATGGCTGCCAGCAGTCAGCATCTAATCTTATCTTCTATCTTAACGATAATAAAACCTACACCTGCACTAGTTAATATAATACCTATGCCTTTGTTCAGAATGAGTCGCAGCTCCTTATCAATTTTATTAGGTGAGCCTTTTGTTTAGTGGCTGAATGTTTGTGTTCCCTTCTGTAGCCATGTTATCAGTGAGTCAGTGTCCGGTGCAGGCTGGTTTATGGAAATGGCTTACCTTAACTTACCTTACTCTGCCCACTGGATTTTAACAAGCATGCTGTGCTGTAGGTGTGCAGCATTATGTCAGCTACATAAAGGAACACATATGCATACAGTGTTTATATCTGCACCGTGTTTGTGACAGGCATGGAGGGCAGAGGGTCTTCCACTGTCCACCAGCAGTAATGAGGCTTGCAAGCTCTATGACGCCATACTCACACAGGTAACTGCAAACTCTTGAACCCACGCTTGTCATTTTGCATAATGTCTCCCCAAATAAAATGACTGAGTTGTTTTTTGCCCTCAGTATGTGAAGTGGAGGAATGATGAAACCTTGGGAGGAATTGATGGATGCATTTCTGCTATCCAGGCAGCGGATCCTAACTTTGGTAAGTGCCAGTTAGGTGGTCAAACATCAGACCTGTATTTCATTTATATTTGATTGAACCAGGGGAGTAGAATGTTTGTATCTGGAGTTTCGCGTGGCAGTCGTAAAGACGTATGCCTGGAGGTCATTAAATGTATAACAGGGTGGAACATAATGAGTCATCTTAAGCACATCAATTGATGGCAGAACAGCCGATGAGACACACACGCTGCTCGACTCCATCGTTAATGGATGGTCGTCGTATATCAAGCCTTGATAAACAACAGGCTGCAGACATTTGATGGGATATGATAAGGAAAGTGTTATTACTAACATTACTAATAACTACAGCCCTTTTAGTTGAACCAGTACCAGGATCCTTCAAACTATAGCATTACTGTTGTCATACAAGTCCATACATTTCCCTAATATGGGACAAATGAACAATTGTCTTATCTTACACCTGAGTTTTCTCCACTAAGACACGTCAAGACATTTACCATTAAATAGAAAAGCCAAGATCTTGCTCAACAAGTCTCTTATTGCATAATACTGCAACATACGCTGACTTTGGACACTACTTTTGCTACTGTATGACATTCTGTGCTGTCATTTATTTACCCAGAGGGGTCATCTGTTGACCGACAACAGATCAGGAAGCAAGAGGTTGATCCTTATCTGCTTCATACTCAACAACTGTATGAATGGCTCTCAGCTTGAGCACCATTCAAGCATTTTAAATTCAAGTTTGTTCATGCAAATGTATCAAAACGGAGGGAGCTTGTGTCAGCTTCAGTTCGAAAGGAAAAAAGGAAAAGGGCCGTTATAAGGGGAAGTTCTGTTTCATAAGTCACAATGAGAACTTTGGTTTGTTTCATTTCCCCCTGTAGTTATGGGCCACATGATGAGTACAGGACTTGAGCTGGTGGCAATGGGAAGCTCCACTCGGCTGAATGAGCGTCTTGCCAGTGCAGTGAGGCGAACAGTGCAGCTGGCCAACAGCCAGGACATCTCTCCCAGAGAGAGGCTCCATGTCAAGGCGATGGAGCTTTTCTCACATGGGTAAGGTCCAGAGCTGCATGGCCACAGGGAATGCACTTACAACTAATGGATCAATGGGCATCTTGTGATATTTGTGCAAAATGTCATGCTAGCATGAGTTTCACTAACATTTTCTCCTGATGTGAGATGAGACGTGCTTCCTCTATATGAAAGTAGGTTTAAAAGGAAGTATTTGAAGGTTAATACTTAAATTAATGCCGTACAGTAAATCCTAAAATAAAAAGCAATAGGTGTGCAAATGAAGTGAATAAAATAGAATGATAATGACTGATAGTGAAATGAAAACTTCAGTTCATTGTTTTTGCTTTTGGAACGTAGACCTTGAAAGAAAATGTATTTCCATTTAGAAAGGCACACGCGACTCTTTATGTGTGTGTGTGTGTGTGTGTGTGTTTATAAGACCCCACAATTCCCCCTGCATATCAAGGTGTAACCAAGCTCTCAAGTGTAAGGAACTCCTGAATATCTGTGATAAAATTGTGGCCAGACATAGATCTGAGCAAGGGTATGGAAGCATTTCAAAGCTTTTAGCATTCCCCAGGTGTGCAGTGGTTTCAGTAACTGTAAAATGGGTCCAAGGAAGAAAAACCCTCTGGTCCCTTTCACAGAATTTCAGAAAATCTTGGCAGAGATTGGAGAATCATCTCGGTATCACTCAGTGAATCAGGCTTTTATGAGAGAGAGCAAGAGCAACAAGCCAGAGGGCAATTACAACAATAGCCACATATACTGTATAAATAACCATGAATTTTTCAGGCAGCATTTAATGCGTCCTCTGGTCCTGTTCATACCTGATATTACTCAGGGTTCGCGTGATCTAATGTTAAGTAAACAGCATAAACAGTTTGTCAGTTCACACCAGGATTAACACCTGTGGTTTTGATAGATATATAAAGAAGAGTAATTAATAAGCCTCAGCAGGGATCAGACAAGTTTTGTTTTATAAGTTGCCTGGGAAAGATGAATGTTTCTCTTTTTTATTATTATTATAATGAGAATAACAAAAGACTTTGAAAAAGAGTTGTTGTTCATTCATCATCAGTGTCTTCCATTGTGACATTTTGGGGGGCATTATGCTTCGGATTCACAGCATCCATCTGTATGGTGACTCACAGTCTAGCAAGTAATATTTGTTGTGTTCTGTGTTCTGTGTGGATGCTGGGTATAAGGAGATACTGAGCAGATCATTTATTCGTCAAGGGTTTCCAATTCTCGCTTTATGAATCTCATTGTGGATTCATTCTCTCGTCCTTAGCATCTTCATGGAAGATTGTGCATCTGTAACACTGACTCGTGTTTCATTTAGGAACTTTTTCAAGGCCTGTGATGCATGGGAAGACATTCTGGTCGATCACCCCACTGATTTACTGGCTCTCAAGTTTGCCCATGACTCCTACTTCTACTTGGGAGCCCAAGTCCAGATGAGGGACTCTGTGGCCAGAGTGCTGCCTCACTGGAAGCCACAAATACCTTTGTCCAGGTATGCAAACCAGCATATGCTATAGAGCTGAAACAATTCATCAATTATTAATCGATTACTAAATTAATCGACAACTATTTTGATAATCGATTAATCGGTTTGAAGCTTTTTTCATGATTTAAACAAGATTTCTGATTGTTTCAGCTTCTTTAATGTGAGTATTTTCTTCATTTCTTTGCTCTGGATAACAAAGAAATCATTAAAAGTTAATAATTTTGGTGTGTGGACAAAATAAGACATTTGAGAACAGCATCATTTTAAGGTTTGACGCACACCGCTCAATATATTTTAAGGTATTCTCATATCTTATAGACCAAATGATTATTCGAGAAAATAATCTTGTCTTCTCCGTATATTGCCGAATGTATATAATGGGAGTGGAATGACGACTGTAAAACACTCGTGTGTCAGGCGTCGATACACACAATTTATAGTATATTGACTTTGTGTGTGTCATGATGAACGAATAATATTACAGATTATCACTGGGCTATATAGAACTTGTTGGGATTTTAATTGAGTTTCTAAACAAGTGCCGTTGGACTTAATGGGCCTTAATAAATAAAATAATTCATAGCCGCTCGTAAACTGCACATGTAATGAGCTCTCACATCTCTAAACACCGGCTATACGCTACCTGCTCTGCACCAACCGTCACATAACCACAGATCACTGTTAGCCGGCGCTGCGGAGGAAAGCTCCAGAGAGAAAATAAAAAACTACAGAGAGATGGTGTTTTGTTACTTAAAGGTCCCGTGTGTAACATTACGAGGGTTTATTGATAGCAATACTGTATACTCCCCCTAACTATGTATGTAAGTGAATAATCCTTCCATAGCCTCAGAATAAGCCTTGCTTATGTGCCGTTCTTGCTTTAGAGAGGCCGCCGTCATGTTTCACATCTTAAAGCAGAGGTCTACAACACCACGCGTAGATGAATGACTTCTCTGACACGATTGGAATGTCACCAGTTGTTCTACGCCGACTGAACCTTTAATTCTACAAATGTATCTCCTCAAAAAGGGTGATTTATTACCCTTACCCTATATTATGACATGGAAAATATGAAGTCCATTAAAGAATGATCAAAGTCTAACAAGGACATGGGCACACCAGTGGCGTACTGTATATATTAATATACCTTTTAGTCCAGAGCTGAGGGTCGTGGGCTGGTAGAGGTGAGAAGAAAGGACAGTAAATGAGGCGTACTGCTCTGGAAAGCCTCAGTCTCCACCCTGCAGTCATGCATGTGTCCTTTCTGGTTGAGGAATCCTTAAAGGGAATAAATGATTGTTTTCCCGCAAAGCCTTCCTTCTTCCGCTATTTCCAGACAGACGAAAACAAAATACGTTTAATATTTTAACACTCGATGGTAACAAGCGATGTCTGTGTGGAGACAAATCTGCAGTTTGCCGTCCAAAGGGAAAATAAAATCCAATACTCCCACACAGCAATAACGAGTTTGCAGTTATCAGCATGAAGAGAGTTGGTGGTAACACACTGCTGTTATCAGCTGTGTTAAAATGATTTAGATGTATTTATTTTTTTCCCCCTCACTGTCACTGATATATTTCATTTAATATGCATTTCTTATTTGTTATAAATTTGTTGGAATTTCCCCAGGGATTAAGTTGAGCTGTATCAGATGAGTTTGCTTCTCCCTCAGTAGAGGTCACCACAGCGGATCGATATGCATTTTAAAAAAAGCATCGAGGCTAAGAAACAATTGATGCTTTATTTCAAAAAGTTATAAAAACTGCTTACATCTGGTTTACCAGAGCATTGTTTTTCCAATTGTCACTTTCCATTGTGACATAGACCTTGTCGTACGCTAATTTAATAGACATTGTTATTGCATTCTACAACACCTACATTACATTCTGTAAAAAGAACTAAATTGGTGAGTGAATAAAACATTTTGTCATTCCTGTGTTTTTAATGATGTTCTTATGTGTTTGTGTTTGTGTTTGTGCCGGCAGTTATCTGAAAGGATTATATTCCTTTGGTCTTCTGGAGACTCGTTTCTATGACCAGGCTGAAAGAGTTGCCATGGAGGTGAGATTTTCTCTGTTTCTTTAGTGTATATATATATATATATATATATATATATATATATTATTTTTTTTTTCTTTAACACTGTGTTGCTTTTATTGTTGTGGCCGGGTGGTGCAGGAAGTCTGTGCCTGTGCTGATTGCATGAGTGCAGCCCCTCCCCCCTCCCCATAATAAACAGCTCATCCAAACGTCAGCAGCCCAGATGTTCTCACCTGTATGTGTAATGCTTACAAAGCAGCTGCGACATAGGAGTCAGTAAAATGATGGAGGATATATCAGGAATAAAAACAAAAGGAATCCCATTGTTTCTGAAATGTAATCTTACAATTGCATCCTAATCCTAATCCATGCGGCTGCTTCTCTTGTGCAGGGCCTCAGCCTGGTTCCAGATGACGCTTGGTCGGTCCACTCTTTAGCTCATGTTTACGAGATGAAGGCTGAGATTGACAAGGGCTTGAAGTTTATGGAGAGTAAAGAGAAGGACTGGCAGGTACAACTCCATGGAATTGTTTTGTTTTTTTCTCCCCCTCCTAATGAATCACATTTTTATAACCTTGTTGAATTCGGTTACCTTGTTCCTCTCCACAAAAATCAGCAGATTTAAATTACAGATTTTCACAGCTCCAGGTAAAAATGAAATATATATTGTTTAATTTCAGGTATCTGATGTCCTGGCGAGTCATAACTATTGGCACTGGGCTCTATACTTCATCGAGAAGGTAAAGATTATAATGAGATTTCTCAGTCAACCGAATAGTTGGCAGTGGGAGTGCTTATGGAACTTGTATTTATGATACCCTTTCCCCTGGGTAATTTCAAGTCGAGAGTTGATTATATCGGGAGATTAATTTGTGTCAACACAATCTATAACCCCGGCTTATCTCTCAAGTCTGAAGTTATTTAAACTTGTCTTTCTTGCCCCCTCTTCCTCCACCTCCTCCTCCTCCACAGGGGCAGTACGAAGCCGCTCTGCAAATATACGACTCTCAGGTCGGTTTGTGTCGAGACTTTGCATCAACACTTTAACGGTATATCCGTCCGAGTACCCTGTGAGTTCTTTCAAGAGTGATGGATGTCCCAATGCACAGGGGACAAAAGGCTAAGAGCAATGTGTTGTTCTTCTTGTGAGTCAAGAACGCAAGTGTGAATTAATGGAAGTTAAAAACCCCACCGTCCTTTTCAGTGTCAACTGCCAAAGCGGTTTCTATTCACTCTCAAAATGAGTGGGACAGTCTGAAAGTAAAGCCCTTTGACATCTTTCACCTATACAAGACCATTTCATAATGTTACACAGGCTTGCCTCAAGTTTTAAACGCAGCGGAAAAAAATTCTTACATAATTTTAGCCGATAGCCATGAATGTTTAACCAGCTCATACCAGGGGGACTCCAGTAAAACATGAACATGTCTTCTTTATGATTTTTCTCCTCCAAAGATGTCAGTGTGTGGAGGCTGTGATGTTATGTTACATCTTTGCGGGTTAAATGTGAATGACGTCCTGTTCTTCTAGATATTCAGACGCTGTAAAGCCTCGGGATCCATGTTGGACACTGTCGATGCCAGTTCAATGCTCTGCAGACTGGAAATGGAGGGTAAGATACATGCTAATGTGGGATTTCACTGAACATCCTGTGAAGGAAAAGCGCATCGAGCAGGGAGTTCAGCAGTAGAGCTTATTGGCCTGATGAAAACACCGCTATGTATTTAAAAGTGTAACTTTTAAATGTAAACAAAAGTCTGTTACATAGTGAAATCAGCTCCACACACCTCTCGCTTTCTCGCTGTTAAAATCGATCTTACACGGGAAGTGATTTGCAATGCAACAGCAACATTGCTCGAATGCCCGCAAATAGGTTGGAGTATGACCGGAAACACGAAGAAATGTACCATGAAAAAGCGTCAGAAGTGAAATCTGAGGCCTAAAGGAGCCACTTTCTACAGTAGTTTGGTTGGATAAATCGCTGCTGTATACACACCCTCCAGTCAGGAATTATAGTATTGCCAGTTTTCAGATGCAGGACGCAGCATATAAAAGTACACCAGGACCAAAACAGAGGCAGAATAATATCATCGATCACCGAACATTATGCACGGCACCTTTAAGATAAAGTAAAAAAGTGTAGTCGTAACTAAAACCGCTAAGGAAAAATTTGTTTTTACTTTTTTTTTCTATGTAAAACAGAGACTGAATATAGCTTTTAATCAGTCGTCGCCTCTGTATCTGTGTGTGATTAGGTGTGTGCGTGAGGGATCGCTGGAGAGAGATGTTCCAGGTAACGCAGCCTCACAGCGAGGACCACGTGACCATATTTAATGACCTCCACTTCCTCATGACGTCGCTCGGAGCTAAAGAGAGCGGGACTTCTCAGCGTCTGCTGGAGGGCCTCCAGGAATTGGCCAAGTAAGTTCCGCACCATTTCTTTCCTTTCACCTCAACACTCACAGCCAGCGTTACATAAGTCACCCAGGTCTTACGTAAAGCGGAGACGGAAACAAGGCTGAGCGCGGGACGGTTGAGGTAGAGGGAGAATACGGAGCTGCAGTCCATCTCTGAGACCAGGGTCTTCTCTCTGCAGCAGATGTTACACCAGCAGCTGCTGCCTCTGTGGAGTTCTGTGGTCATAATGTGTTCTGGCATGCCAACCACTCACAGCCCGTGCTCTCAATTTTGTCTGGCAGAAGAACCCACAGAAAGCTGCCATTTAAGACCCGTGCTTTAAATTCTCATGCTTTTTTACCGTGACATAATGTAACCCAAATAACAAGAAGTTACACAGGAAACTATGTAGGAAACGCACAGCTCTACTTTGAATTATCGGGCAGGCTGCAGACTTGTTAAAGCTTTGCATTTGTTTAATTTCCATCGCTCACATACACTGTGTCGGTTCGTTAATCCATGAAATTCTGACAGTGTTTTGGCATATCTGGCTCTGCTCGGATATTCATGCCTCTCACACCTTGGAAAAATAATAAGTAATACCTTTGTCAGTCTGTGCAAATAAACCAACCCAGAGCTCTTCTGTAGACCTCATTGATTTTTCATATTTTAACATGCAAATATTGCTTTAATGAATGGGAAATAGGGCTGAATAATAATCATTTAAAATGATGAACGATTGTTCATTTATTTTATGCCTATTCAAAAAAAATGAAATAATTACATATGCTATTTTCTCATCCTTACATGAGAGCGTAGGGTGATATTCTGACGGCATCTCATTTGGTAGCGCTGCATGTTTTGAATCCGTTTCACAGCCGAAGCTCCACTTTAAATTATTATTGTAAATCAAATCACAAGCGTCTGTCAGATGCAGATATTTTCCCCAGATTGTGCAGACCTACACGAAATGACAGCATGTCAATATTTGGCCCCTGAAGCGACGCTAATAGCCAAGTCTGCGTTGTATCACCTTCATCGCTCATTGTCTCTAAAGCAGCTGCGACACTTCCATTTATATAAATCCCCCCCTTAAATTATTTTCAAAAAGAAGGAAACAAATAAATTGTGTCCAGGCAGAATTATGTAGTGACTTTGTTGTTAATTAAAATGTTAATTAAAACATATACATATACATTTTGTTTTGACTTTTTTAGATTAGGTATTTAAATGTGAATGAGCACAGTTACAGTTTCCTCCGATCGTCTTAAAGTGCTGCTAAATAATTGATTTGGCCGTGTTTTACGTGTTTTACGTGTTTTTAAATGACATATCTGGAACGGAAAGCATCTTTTATTCCCGCATAAGAAAGGCTGTGTGAACAGCCACGTGTTGCCATTGCAAATGTTAAAAAACTCTTGCTTCAAGCTGGCATTGAACTGCTAGAAGTCATTAAAAAAAAAAAACACGTGAAGCAGGAGGTCACAGCAGGAAACAAGCAGAAAGTAAGGAAAAAGCGAGCGATTGCTTGTTGTGATGATGTGAGGGTCTCAGCTCAGGTGAAGTCACTCTACAATGCTGTTTTTAGTTTGTTTTCCTCTCTCTTGCCCTCTCTGGCCCCGGCTTCACTCTCTCACTTACCCCCACATGTCAAAACATGTCGGCAGACTTCACAGTTTCTTTTCTCAGATGGTAAATATCACATTCACTATCCTCAGCCACAGTTGTCAGACCGCAGCAGTACGTCAGGCACATCACACGTTTGTATGAATAATGTGTTGTGTTTTTTTATTATTATTATTATTTGCTTCTATACCAATTCATAGTCTCATCCTTTTTTGTCTTCTGTATCTAGATGAAACTGTTTGGTGAGGTCTAATGTAGCGTATAAGGAAGTATGCAATTATTTTTATTTGTGGTCCAAGATTTATTGCTTCACAAATACAGTATATGTACTGTTGTAATAATAATAATAACTAAAAAAAAACAATTGTTCTCAGAAATGTTCTTCCTTTAAACAATCGCCTTTCTCTCCAGGGGGCCGGGAGACAATCAGCAACATCAGCTGGCCGGGACTGTAGGCGTACCCATGTGTCAGGCTTTCGTTGAATACGACAAAGGCAACTACGGTGGAGCCGTGGATCTCCTGTACCCTTTACGCTACCACATGGTCGGCATCGGCGGCAGTGATGCTCAGGTAAGTTCCACACAAGGAGAGTTGGTCAACTCAAAGCAAATAAGAAGAATGAAACAAAATAGGGCTGGACGATTAATCGCTTTGAATCAGTTCATTTGGAAGATTTGCTTGGGCTTCTGTAGTTCATAATGGTGCAGGACTGTAAGTCCATCTCCCGCAGCATTTACTACTGAGGCTGCAACTAACAACTAATGCAGGACGTCAGACAGCAGGGGGCGTAGTTGTCCCCTGCTGTCTGACAAACCTGTATAAAACAGGAAGACAATCATGTGACCCTTCTGAGCGGTGGCATCATGTCAAGGTCATCAAAAACCTTATTTTCATCTGCCTGACTCAACGAAACTGAAGTTCAACAAAATCATTTTTGTAATTGATTCATTGGTGGATTATTTTCTCAATGAATCGATTAGTAGTTTGGTCCATAGAGTGTCAGACAGTGATGTTCTTAAGTGTCTTGTTTTGTCACCAAACCGAAGTACTTCAAAATAATACATTTCTTTGTTATATGTAACAAAGAAAACAGAAAGTATTCTCAATATAAAAGAGTTTGTTTTTTTTAATTATTGAAAAAAAAAATACACTTAAATAGTTGCCGATTAATAATCAATGAATCGATTCATTGTTACAGCCCTTGTGAAGAATGAAGAAAATGATGTGAAGCAAGTGTGGTGTTTGGAGATTTTTTGGGGGATTTTTTTTTTGGGGGGACCAAAACAAGCACAACTGTAGTTCTGTTATGCACCTTTTAAATGCCTTGAGGCTTTATTTTTGCCTGGATATCATTGATCTTATTGTTTTGTGTTTTCTTGAGGAAAACAGAAATCCCTGTCGGGGGGTGAAAATAGGCCAGAGGTGAAGAACACTCTACATGAGAGCTTAAGCCTTTCAGTCTAAGAACATGCTAGAGAATGTGGAGCAAAGTGTATGAATAATGAATCCCTGTGATGGATGCTGATGGATTTTGCGTTCTTTCTGTTCATGAAACTGTTCCCCGAGGTGCAACAGTTTAAAGAGTAGCAGTAGAAAGTGTAACACAAGATGGAAGACACTGCTGGAATGGTCTTTGCTTAATGAGCTTGTTCACTATTGTTTGCAGAGAGACGTCATCAGTCAAATGCTCATACATGCAGCCATGAAGTCAGAGAACAAGCGTCACCAGAAACTGGGAAGGTGAGCAGTTACTGCGGGTTTCAAACGTCTAGTTCAGATTTCCTTCATTTCATTTTCTCTTTGTTTCGTCGTCCGCGTTTTAACGGGAGATTCTACTCGGTGGATTAAGTCGAAAGAACTCAAAGAAGAACTGATGCAGCTCGACTGGGGGCTCCTGCCCACTCCTGTTACTTCAGCCGCCGTGTCCTTCCATATGCACACACAACACAGACGATATGCTTTCACTGTGTAACGAACAACCTCGGTCTGTGTCGCATGTAGTGCCTTCATTATTCATCAGGTTAGCTTCTCCACTTTCTCTGAATCTGTGTTCCTCTCCATACGCTGTGTTTGTGTTCTCCCAGGTGTCTTCTAGTGGAGCGTGATGCCGTGAGGCCAAACTCTCCTCTGACTGATCGCCTCATGCAGAAAGCCCTGGCTCTTCATGCCTAGAAGGAGTGCAAGTTGTGCAGAGCAGTGTCCGTGCAAAAGTAACATTTCAGTCTGTCGTGCTGATGTTCGGTTATTGGGGCACTTTGACGCCGGACTTTGGCTTTTCTATCCAAACAGTTTAAACTTTCAACACAGCACAGTTTTCAATGAAAAGCTTTTTAATCATTGCTATTACAAGCTAATCAATGTATATTACATTACAAAATCATTTTACTTTCTTTCTTTCTCACTTTTATCAAGAGCACATTTACACACTTTTCTGAGAGAAGGTCTTCATGTCAACAGCACTACAAAAACCAATATCAAACCCAATAAATGCACATTTCTTACATTTCATGTGAGAGAGCGTTTGAGTAACAGAATAAAGTGCACCACGCCTCAAGAATAACAATTGCACTCAAACATTTGCAGAGATGTAGAAGAAAAAAAAAAAAAAGAAGATATCCTTGCACATCCCCGAGGAGCTGAGTGGAGCACAGTTCTTTTCTTCCCTCCTCTTCCCCTGTGTCGGCCTGCTCTCACAACACCGAGGTAATCTCATCTTGGATCTGAGAGATCAGGATCTGGGACAGCACGATCCCTGCAATCTAGAGGACAGCAGCTGCCAATGTAAATTACAGGCCGGGCTCTGTGGGTAACTGGATCCCCTGTGCTGAGCATTTCAAGGTCCCTCAGAGGGTTGTAATGCTCATTTGGCACGGACGGGGGACGGGGGGGGATGTTTTAGAACACGATGAAACGGTTTGGATAGAGTCACTTAAAATGTTCATATTAAGATTTACAGGCTCATCATTCCTAATGGCGTGATTCCCCGCAGATTTGATTGTGAGACATTTTTACAGCAAAAAACACACACTTGCTGTCAGGGACGGCTTTTAACGTTGCGCTTAAATAATTGAGCGGTAAATGTGGCTTGTTATGCAGACAAAATTTCGCCGTAGTGTTCGTTGGGAATGCGCGAGGAGGACAAAAAGAAAACGCAACTCGCAGATTTACTGCACATCAGAGCAACTGTAATGCTAATACAATTGTTTTGACAGCACTCATTGGTTATTTACATGCTCGCGTCTCAGCCGAATCACCTGGGACCCAATCAAGGCAGATATGAGAGTGACATAGATCAAGTTAGCGATCCACATGCACTGTGAGAACACACTGTCACAGTACCTGAATCATTTTGATAGGTTAGTGGACTAATTATTTAGATAAAGCTCTTGATTGCCACTAATGATATTTCACGGCCAGTCTAACATGGTAACTCAAGTTATTAGCATTCATTCGCACTTTGGGATTTGCGGCGCCGCGTGCAGGCGGCGCCACGTGAAATGGGTCAGAAATTGTACAGAGTGTCTTCCTTTCTTGGACACGTAATCACACAATATCGCACTCAGGCTTCCGCTTCAGTTGCACATTAACCTGCACTTTCAAACTAGAGCCGTGTGTAATAAATGAATAATGTGTCGTTAAAATTTCAGTGGCCCATTGTGCCTAGTTATTGCCGTCTTCCCCATAACTCTCTATTTTGAATTAGTTATATCTCAGTGGCCTCACATTAACCCGACACCCTGCTGGTGTCTGTACGGAAAATAAGTTTTCATGGGATGTTTTTTTTTTAAGATCAAAAATCATGCTGTGAGAGGTGAGGTGAAGCTGTGAAGGGAAGTTGGCCAGAGGCTCATCAAATAATGTTTACATCTTTGTTATTTAACCCTGAGAACACGGAGCATTTCGGCTGCTTTTCTCCGTCACTATGTTAGAACATACAGTATATACAGAGGCTATAAGAATGTGCAATATAGAGTGTCTTATTTCCTTTTTTTCAGCACAACCGAGACAATCTGATGGAAAAGTACTCAAAATGTTTAAAATCAGATTGAATTTGTGAAATTTGGAAATATGTCACGGTTTAAAGTTCACTTGGCTCGTTTTTATGAACAAGAAGACAAGACAAATGTTCTATTTAGTGACTTCTGCACAATTATTGCTACTTTACATCACTACTGAAAATGCGATATCATAAGAAGACGAAAAAAACATGTTTTTTAAAGCCTGAATATGTGACCTATAAACACAGGACTTCCAAAAAAGGAGTTGTGTGTTATTCCCATGTGCACCTTTAGTGTTACATTAAGCTTTGTATTACTAGAATAGGGGTATTATTTTTGAAAATAACCTCAGTTTCCCCTGTGTCGAGAAATATCTTTAATTTTCTTTGTTACGTGCCCACCAGTGACACTTGGTCCGAGCCTTGAGACTGCAACGCTAATTCTGTACTTTTTAGACCCTCTCGTAGGGGGACGGGACCTCATTCCCAGAATGTAAACAGTGTCCGCCATCTTTGCTAACAGTTACGCTAACAGGACCAAGTGTCACTGGTGTGCACGTAACAAAGAAAAGAATGAAGATATTTCTCAACTCAGGGGAAACTGAGGTTGGGAAGCACAGTTTTTCAAAAGTAGTACCCCTATTCTAATATTCTAATAATACAAAGCTAAACGCAAATCGGTGAAGTATTCCTTTTAAGCAGGCAGAGTCTCAATGTTGATTGCAACATGCTCAGTGTGGTTTCACCAGGGGTCTCCAAACAGAGACCGGAGTCTTCCTGTTTTCCCAGTGAAGTTAATCAGTAAGAATGCATTAAATAGCCACCAGGGTGTGACGTTGCTGCTTGTCTATGGGAAAATGAGCCTACTTCACGCCTGATTTATAACGTCAGTTAGCATTTTCCTGAGGCGTTAATGGTCTCAATCACTACTTCTAGGTCTTCTTTAATACAACATGTCAGTTTTGTAAATTAAATAATCATTTAGAGGAAAATAGACGATTAGGCGCACCAAAGCGTAGTTGCAGGTGATGCCTCTGAACGTTTATTCATTAAACGCCAACGTTGCCAGCCACAATCGCAATTCTGGAGGCCTTGTTAGAGAGAAATTCAGATTATAATGTGGTGCCACTTATCTGCAACCCACTGCTCTGGAGCTGCATGCAGCCCTTCAGCCTCTCTGCAGTAGCACCTTTCATAAGGAAATAAATACATACAAGCTACTTTTATTTTATTAAATAATCACATTTTTCTCAAAGGGTAGAAGCCTGTCCATGTACTCTGGAGTAAGCCTGATATACAATAAATGACTAACTTAAAAAGTCTGATGATGTCGTCCAAATGAAGGTCATGCACAGATAGAGCAATATTGTAAAGCTCCACAAACCTAACAAACTTTTTGTTTAAAAGCTGGACTGCCACTCTGGACACTTAAGAGAACAGGAAGAAGTTTATAGAGTCCTGTCCAGTTTTGGATGCACATTCATATCCGAGCAGGTTTTCTCAAGCATGAACGACATGAAATCCAGATATTGCTTTAACCTTTTTAAGCTGTTAGGCTGACGCGATGATTTATTTATTTACCATAGATGAGGAAAAGTGGACCACATTTACCATAGATGAGGAAAAAACTCCAGTAGTCCTGCATAGTTATGTGTATGTAGTGTATCTACTGTGTATATGTACGTGAAATGAAATGTGCTGCTCTGTATGACCTTTCATGTTAAGGGTATTTAAACGTGCAGACCCATGGGAGCGTAATTCACAATGATCACGTGTATCTCACGTGTAAGACCGTTACCAGCTGCAGTTACCTGAGGCAAAGCCAGTCCTAGAGCGAGAGCCCCCACCATCAACAGATGAGACTCAACCCACGTCACAGCTCGATCCGAACAACCGACTGGGTATATCGACTTGTCTGCCTCCAGGTAGTTCTGGGTTTGAACCCCAAATCCACACATGGTGTTTATCACTGCCTGTGAGACGGATTGACAGTGGGCAAAGACAGAGAAAGGATGTGTGACTCGTATAGATTTTTACCTTGATTTCCACAAAAACACTTAAACACAGGCTGCTGTTTCGCAGACTTTACCTTGTGTTATTTTCCATTGACAAAGAAATTAACCATTGAGGTGGCAAGGGGAGCATTTTGTAGGCGCCTGCTAATTGCAGTGATTTGGAGTTAAAGAAAGGAAACGACAAGTGTGCGATGCAACAGCGTGCGTTTGATATGACAACTAGTTGCAGACTGTAAACAGGGTTGCAGCGCTGCATCAGCTCTAATAATGTTCAATTAATAGACTTTGCACCTGTGTAGAATGATGTTTAGTCTGTCACAGTGTGACAGATCTGCACGGACTCCTCACAGTCTAGAAGGATTAGTAAATGGTTGTGTGAAAGTCACAGTTTTGGGATAAGGGTGAAGGCATTTGTGTTCCGTGAGTGGTACTTGGTGTTTTTATGCACAAATGCACCATTTCACTGTTTATGTATGCATGTTTGTCTCAGCATGCAGGTATAGGAGGCTTTAGGTCAAAATATACCTCTCGTGAAAGAGGACTTGTATTGAACTGTAGGCTGCAAATCAAATATTATCAATGATCAATGTATTGTTAATGCTATATAGTTAATGACCACTCTAACTCTTTATTGACTAGCCTGGTTGTAGGGACCGCTAACTCAACTATGTCAAAAATAATAACTCTTCCATCCATAAACTGTAGAACGGACATGTTTATAATATTCTTCCCTGTTTAAATGAACAGTAGTCAGGATTGCGACGTGTTCTTCTGTACTTCTAACATCGTTTTCATGTTAGCCTGTTTCCCGGTTATTTCCTTTGTGTAGAGCAGTAAGTAGTGAGTCATGTTTCTTTCCTGTTGATGTCATTCTTTGTCAGCATGAGAGAGCAGCTGAAGTGTTGGTGCAGTGTGGTGAGAGGAGCAGTTCACAGGTTTCATAGTAATTGTTCAAAAAAATGACTTACACTTATTCAGCTGCATTGGCGTCATCTACTGTCACTGCCAGTTTTCATATTAGCCATATAGCAAGTGAGTGAGATGATATCCTCTGTGTCAACACTGTTAATCTCTAATTAGTTCATTGTTTTGCAGGCAACAATTAAACCTGGCAGAGTTCAACAAATATGAAATCAGAAAGGTTTGGGACCAGGAGAGTCCTTATGTTAAAACCATGCCATTTTTAAGTTTTGTCTGTAGGCGATGAATATGAAACATTTCCTTCAGGTGAAGCAGTTTGCATCACAAACAGACCTAGTTTCATCAACCGATGGATACATCTACAGATTTATTGCACGGAGCATCAGAAGCCTCTTTGCAGATCTAACAAATGCTGTTAATTGGAGTTGAGCCAAATGCAAGTCTTATTTGCAGCTTAAACTGATTAATCACTTGTTTCACATTAACATGATTTGATCGCAGCTGTTCAGGTTTTTATTTAAGAAAAAAAAATGGAAGAAAGAAAACAACAGACCTCTCCAGGAACAGGAGTGCAGCACGAATAAGGAACAGAGCAGCGCTCATGGCTGGGGTTTGTATGAGTGCAATTAAAGTACAGGTTCCAAGACCAGTCTGTGTAATTGTTCCACCCACAACACTTGAACTGCATGAAGGGTTGAGAAGAAGAGAGACATAGCAAGATATATTTAGACACACGGTCTTGACTTGGACTGTACATCCTGCCAGACTGGGCTTTTCACACGGGAAAACCCAGGCTCACAATTTTGCCAATGTATGCAGATGGAAGAGGAACATCACATGGAGAGACTCATAGATACAGGAACTATGTGTTTATGTGTAGCCTGTCATGTGGATAACACTCACCACGGCCAAAATAAACATCAGACAAACAACTCGGGTCACTGACTTTCTTTTTTTTTTTTTCTTTAAAGCTCACATATATTAAATAAACCCTGTGCTGCAATCACTTTTGAAGATGTGATGTGGAACACACACACGCACACACACACACACACACACAAGCACATTCATTCTAGGGTGAAATTGCCCCAGAGTACCTCTTTCTGGATGTAATCCATCAGGTTCTGCAGGTCCAGGTCATCTCTGTAGTGCACGATGGCTTTCTTCGCAAACTTTCCCAAAGCTTCCCGAGTCTAGGAGAGAGGCTGCAGTGTTACATTTGCTTTTTAAAAAAGTTGTAATCATGTAACTGGCATTTTTTTTACAGCATTTACACAAAAAATGAAAAATATGAGTCAGCTGTGGAACGGACAAGCCTGTAAAAACACCATCCAATCATATTGAACAGCCTGAACAAATTAATTGGATCGTGATGTGTCAATCAAACTGCTATTTGAAGTATAGAAAATTTGACAAAAAAGTCATAGTTCAGTATGTTGTCCAAATGTGACAAAAATGTCATAGTTAAGTATGTCGTCCAAAATGTGACCAAATATCATAGTTTAGTAGGTTGTCCAAAATGTGACAAGAATGTCATAGTTTAGTAGGTCGTCCAAAAAGTCACCAAAATGTCATAGTTTAGTATGTCGTCCAAAAAATTACAAAAATGTCATAGTTTAGTATGTGGTCCAAAATGTGACAAAAATGTCATAGTTTAGTATGTGGTCCAAAATGTGACAAAAATGTCATAGTTTAGTATGTGGTCCAAAATGTGACAAAAATGTCATAGTTAGGTATGTGTTGCAAAAAGACACCAAAATGTCATAGTTTAGTATGTCGTCCAAAAAGTCACCAAAATGTCATTGTTCAGTATGTCGTCCAAAAAATTACAAAAATGTCATAGTTTAGTATGTGGTCCAAAATCGACAAAAATGTCATAGTTTAGTATATGTAAGTCCAAAGCACATTGACAAAAATGTCATAGTTTAGTATGTTGTCCAAAATGTGACAAAATATCATACTTTCGAATGTCTTCCAAAATGTGAAGAAAAAAGTCATACTTTAGTATGTCGTCCAAAATGTGACAAAATGTCATAGTTTAGTATGTTGTCCAAAATTTGACAAAAATGTCATAGTTTAGTATGTCGTCCAAAATTTGTCAAAAATGTCATAGTTTAGTATGTCGTCCAAAATTTGACAAAAATTTCATAGTTTAGTATGTCGTCCAAAAA